>NC_063221.1:30849043-31049043 GCF_020740725.1 Corvus hawaiiensis
TGCTCTTTACAGATGATACAGGTTTATTGGGATGGAGTAGAGTCTGTTCTCCTCTATTAAAAATCTGTTCTAGGAAGGTGGGATGTTGTACTTTAACACCTGGAGTGGTGTCAAAGCGTGGGTCTGATGGTTCCCCACCAACCACAGGTACCTCACCACCACTAAGCTGCTCGTTCTTTATCACAACAATCCAAATGGAATAATCCTATCTCTGTGATGATCGTGACTGATGTGCCATTAAGTAATTCTATTTATTATCAGGGTAGACCACTTCATGGCAAGCTGCTCTGAAAGGTCAGATAATTGTGTGCAGTGGGGTGGAAAGGCTTATTATGGGAATGTCCTGGGAAGGAGTTTGTAAATGCTGTTTGCAAATGGGAGATTAAGGTCTCAGGGGAACAATCATCCCTCTCGGCTGTTTTGATGCCTTGGTTTAATTTAATTTCTTTTCTGCAGGTGTAGTAATGAGATAAGGGGGAGCTTTTTTACAAGGCTGTTGAACTCTCATATGTTCTTGCTGCCAACTGAAGATTTTTGAATATAGATTTATTTTTGTTTTATTGAACGACAGGAAAAAAAAAAAAAAAACCACGACAGATCCTGGCTGGAATTCCTTACCCTGATGCCATGGGAAGGGAACCTCGGTGGGGTCTTTGCTGGCTGAGCCAGGTGCTGCTCTCATCTGCTGGACCCCTTCCTTTGGGGCATCCTGGAACCCGAGTCCTGGGATGCAAAATTTGCATGGAAACCTCTTGGCTCTATCACCCTCTTGGCTCCAGATGATTGGGAAGAGGGAAATATTGCTATGGAAGAATTGTGAGCACTCACTTGGAACAGATTTATAGAACAATTTTTTTACTTTGAAAAGGGACGTTTTCCTTAAGCCACGTTCACAGCAATGAGTGGAAGAAGTACCTGCTCACTTGGATAAAATAAGGCCATAGCTAGAGGAAATACTGGAATTATTCTTCCTGGCTGTTTTTCACTGTGTCTGAGCTGAACGCCTGTGCTGCAGTAAACGTCAGGCAGAGAAGATATCTCCTCAGAGGGAGATGGAGTTAGGGGATAACCACAGCATGTACTTGTTGGGAAATTGATGTCCTTTCAGCTGTAAATACTTCAAATCCAAACCACTTCGTGGTGGTTTCTTTGAAAATTTTCCAGAAAAAAAAAAAAAGCAAGTAAAAAATCATCAATAAAAAAAAAAATAAAGTTATTGCCAGGGCCTTCACTACTCTCTCAGAAAGAATTCCTTCCCAATCTCCCATCCATCCCTGCCCTCTGGCAGTGGGAAGCCATTCCCTGTGTCCTGTCCCTCCATGCCTTGTCCCCAGTCCCTCTGCAGCTCTCCTGGAGCCCCTTCAGGCCCTGCCAGGGGCTCTGAGCTCTCCCTGGAGCCTTCTCCTCTCCAGGTGAGCACCCCCAGCTCTGCCAGCCTGGCTCCAGAGCACAGGGGCTCCAGCCCTCAGAGCATCATTCAGGATGGTTTCAGAACAACAGAGGACCCAGAACTGGGAAGGTTAACAATCCAGTTTGTTTTCATGCTAAAAATTCAGAAAAGTCAAAACCAAGGATTCATTTGTTCCCTACTCATCAAACAAACCAGTCTGAGCTATTTCAGGGTACTTGCCTCACAGTCTTTTGGATCTTGGTGTTCTCTTAAAGGTTATGATGGTTTCATTCAAGACGCATCCTGGACCCTTGTGTTGACTCTATTTCCTTGGAAAAGTAACCTTTTTCTCTGGATTATCCAGAAAGACTCTTCCCCTTTGCTCAGTGCCCGAGTGATGGTCATGTGAGGGCAAGAGAAAGCTTCAGAGCAAAATTTGCATTGAACCCCCAGAAAAGTGGCTGCTCTTACCTGAAAGTGAGGAATTAGCAGGAGATTTGAGTGGAACTTGGTTTTAAAACTTGCCTGGGGAAAAAAGTCAGCAGCTGATTTTCCAAATGGTGTTTCCTTGCATCCCCCTTGCCCAGGTGGTGGCTGACACCAACATCAGTGCCATTGCCAGCCAGCTGGAGAGCATGTCCACGGGCTGCAGCCTGAACGCGCCCTCCGAGCACCCCGCCGACGATCCCGAGTAAGTTCCTGCTCTCCTGCAGAGCTGGGGTGGATTTCTGGGCAGGAGAAGGGGTGCAAGGAGGTCTCTCCCATTGCTTCTCTCTCTAATTTTCCATCACCTTTAAAATGAAAACTCTGTGACCTTCCTTCCCCAAGCTGATGATGGGCTCGTGTCTGTCTTTGCCTGCTGACAGAAATTGCTTGAGTAAACAAGCACAAAACGTGTTTCCAAGCACTACTTCTGGGTGTTTTTCAAGGAAAAAATATCCCCTTTCTTCCCTAACGTTGTGCTGACATGGTAGTTCTGCCCTTGTCCGTTGGCTTCCTCGTCTGGAAGGAGTTCTGATCATAGCAATTTGAAATAATTTGGTATTGGCAGACTGATGCCAGAGGTGTTAAAAACACCTTTCAAAACATGTAAGTCCCAGGACTTTGTCTTTTCAATCTTTTTAGCTTTGTAATTTGAAAAAATCTGATTAAAATAATTCCTGCTTGCAGCACCTGTGTGAGGTGATGGAAGTTGGAGATCCAGCCCTGCCATGCATCATTCTCCATTGTGTGCTTTTCACACTGTAGCATCCCAATTACCATTTTGAAATTGATTTGGTCTCCATTTCAGCTCATCATCTTCATTATGTTCTTCATTTTCATTCTGTGGTTCATTCTGTTTATTTTAAGAAGTTGCTGCCCTACCTCAGGGGGGTTGAGTGTAAAAGTTGAGCTATTTGTGCTGCATTCTGTGGTCTTGCAATGTGAGATGCTGGTTTTATTGCTTCTCTCAAAGGAGAACTGCTTGCTTTACAAAAGGATTTGTATTCTTTTTTCATATCAAAGCAGTAGGGAAATTTAGAAGTGAAAATGTGAAGCAGAATTAGGTAGGTCCTAAAAAATGCACAGATATTATTCAGCTTGGGCTGCACCCTTAGATAGGTGGAAGATGCCAAATGGCTTTCACAGAATCATGGAATGGTTTAGGTTGGAAAAGCCCTCCCAGATCATCAAGTCCAACTGCCGAGGCCACCACTGACCCATGTCCCCAAGTGCCACATCCACACAGCTTTTAAATCCCTCTGGGGATGGGGACTCATCCCTGCCCTGGGCAGCTGTGCCAATACCTGACCACCTTCTGTCCACAACAATTCTTTCTACATACACAGAAATTACTAATTTCAAATTTGAGATGGATAAATTCGTATGAGTGGCCTAAACTCCACCAAAAAATCTTCCTTTGTTCAGTGTAGGCAGAGAAAACCCCCCAAAGAGTTCAGGCTCAAAGTGACGAGCTCTGGAGTTATGAGCACAGGCATGTGGGTATAATATAAGAATACAGTAATTAAAAATAAATTCTTCCAAGTGAGGAGCTGGAGCGCACGGGAGCAGCCTTTGAACTACTCTGGGCTTTGAAGGAACATTCCAGTGCCAGGGTCATGGTTTGTGACTGTGTGAAAAAACTCACGATAGATAAATGTCTCTGTAAGTGTCCCCAGAGACAGACATTGCTTATCTAAGTGATATTTATTGTGTTTCCAGAGCACCTCAACCTAAGATTATTACTTTGGAGAAAGGCTCTGATGGACTGGGATTTAGTATTGTAGGGGGGTATGGAAGTCCCCATGGAGACCTGCCCATTTATGTCAAGACTATATTTGCCAAGGTATCTTTTATTTTTTGTTTTCTCCCCTTTTTTCTGTATTATCTTTAAAAATAAACCTAAGATTGGGCTTGGATAATATATTATGTAGCAGAAAGCAAAATGTACTGTCTGAGTACATTGCTGTGAGTTAGGGGACCCAGAACTCATAGCTGGCTTCTCAGTTTGTATTTCATATTACTGATGGCTGAAACAAGACACTTTGTCTCAGCAAAATTGCTCTGTGTACTTGGGAAACTTGGGTTTGTACATTAAAATATTTATAAGGCAGTTTTCGATCTGTAAATCTCCAGGGGATTTCCGGGAGGTGTCGAAGGCATCCTTTTTCCCCACTGTGCAGGAGGGAGGCAGTTGCAGAGGTGCTGTATCCTGGTGAAAAAACAGGAATTAGCCCATCTCTGATGCCAGCCCTGAGTGTCTGGGGGCATTGGGGGTCCCTGCCAGATACAGAGAGCTCCAGCCCCTGAGGCTGGGGAAGAATCATAATACAGCATATGGAGGAGGGAGAAATGCCCCTTTTTCCACCCATCCCCTGCTAGAAATGAGCTCAGTGTGGGCCAGCAAGACACATCAGGCATGGCCACGTCAGGGGAGTTGTGGAAATGGAAGAGGAGGGAAGAAGAACAGTGGGAATTAGGGATACTTTCCATGAAATAATTTTGAAGTCAGTCACATGCAGTTGCTTGCCCTGTCACTTGTGGCAGCACTTGTGGCAGGGTAGATGATGTCTTCGAGAAAACTTTGAAGGTAGAATAGAAGTCATGTCTCCTTCTCCTGCTATTCTGGGGCTCAAACCGTAAATATCTGGCCTTTTTACAATTTTCAATTATTAAAATACTGTCTCTTTCAGCTGGTGCTTAGGGTTACGAGTTTCTAGGTGAGAGCACAGCTGAGAAACCCTGAATGGAACCTAAAGTTCCTGCAGTCACTGGGGTGGGGCAGAAGGAGACACTGTGAGCCAACCTCTGGGCAGGCAGGGCTTGGGATTTAGGTAAAAGAACTTCACTGAGGCCTCTGGAGGAGAAGAGCCATTTCTAAAGCTCTCTGGAAGCTTTTCAGGACTGTCATAGAACTTTTTAGGTTGGAAAAACCTTCTGAGATCATTGACTCCAGCCATTTTTCCAGCACTGCCAACCAATGTCCGCAAGTGCCACATCCACATGGATTTTAAATCCCTCTGGGGATGGGGACTCCGCTGGGCAGTCTGCTCCAGTGCTTGGCACCTTTTGTTGAACAAAATGATCCTGATGTTCAATCTAAACAACTCGAGGCCATTTCTTCAGCTCTGTCTGGGGTCCGGGGCAGTGCCCAGCTTGTTCCCTCTGCCTCCCCACTTTTTTAGCTGTTTCTCTGCCCTGGGGCATGGAGCACATTTCAAGTGCTTTAACACTTTAACAAGCCTCTCCATGATGGTAAAATCCAGAGTCAGTCTTTCCCTGCCTTTTTTGAGGGAAGAGCCAATTCCCTTCTTCCTGGGCGTGTACCCTGGCAGGGTGGGGAGCACCAGGTGGTGGTCGAGGCACTCAGGGGAAGCTCAGCACTGCCATTTCTCCCGGCCATGAGGGATTCCCAGTGCTCCATCCCTCATTCCAGGCAGCATTCCGGGTCCCAGGAGGCCCGGTGTGCCACGGCTGATCCCTGGTTTGCCGTTGCAGGGTGCGGCGGCCGACGACGGACGGCTGAAGCGCGGGGACCAGATCGTGGCCGTCAACGGGGAGGCCCTGGAAGGCGTCACCCACGAGCAGGCTGTGGCCATCCTGAAGCGCCAGAGGGGCACGGTGACACTGACAGTGCTGTCCTGAGCGTCACAGAGATAAACACAATTCTTTTAGGCCATCAGTAGAGCTGTCAAACACTGCCCAGCCCCCGGCAGAGCCTGGCAAACATGGATCAGCCTTCCCGCCGCTGCCAGGCCGCGCAGTGCGCATCTCCAGCTTCATTCAGCCTCCCACGTTTATCAGCCTTTCTCCCCGCCCTCCACAACTTCTGGTGGCTTTGGAGGTTTCTCTGGACAAGTTTAATTAAGGAACTTCAAAGGACGAGATTCGTTCTGCTTTATTTAATGCGTCGGTTTGTCCCCGCTGGTCCGAACCCCGGTTGCGACTGCTGAACCTGGAATCAGTTCGCACACAAAGGAGAATTCCGATCATCAACTGATCTCATCTGATGAGCAGAAATAAATGCCGAGTGACTTGTCATCTCACTCATGATTTACTTATGCTAATTGTTCTTTCAAGTATGCCAGAAAACATTAGCAATGTAATTAAATTACCACTGTTCCAAATGATGAAATATCAAATTCTCCTCTGGGAAATTATTTGTGCTCGGCACAGTAAGTCTGATAGTCAAATGTGAACTTCTCATGTTTATCTCTTTGGGTAGGTCTATGGAAGTTAGTCAGAGGTAATTACTGTGATGTGTCAATTTGCAGCCTTTAGCATGAAAAATAAACGAGGGGAGAGGGAAATTTATTTTTTTAGGCTTTTAAAATGTTTGAGCCTTTTCAGATATTTAGGCAGCATGAACAACAACAGCGTAGCTCAGTCTATTCTAATTATATTTTTTAAGAAGAAATGTGCTGTTATATGCCAGGCATGTCGCATACAAAGGCAGTTGTTGTCGTGCCAAGCTGCAGCATAATTGTTCATCCTGAAACTTCCACGAAGACAAAAAGTTTGCTTCGGGAATGTGATCCTGTAGTTCTCGGAATGACGGTGAGCAGTCCCTCCAGCTCGATGGAGTTCATCCTACCCAGCAAACTGATTTATATTTCTGGGAGTCTCCCCAGGATCAGGTAGTGCAAGGAAGAGGCTTTCATGCATCACAGAGGATGCTCCTCTCTTGGGGCTGCCAGAGTCAATTTTGGGTAACACCAGGCACTACCAGGCAGTGCTGGGATGATCTCCCACAGCCAGCTGCAGCAGTTTGGGATGATGTTTCTCAGTCCCCTCCAGCGAGTTGGGCAGCTCAGTTGAAACCCCAGCCAATTTTTGGGGGTCTGAAGCTCACAAGGAGCCTTCCCAAGGCCGGTCCCACTCCACTGTGGAGGTGGGAGTGCAGGAACGTTTAGCCAAAAGTTCCCAGCTTCATTCCATGTCCCAGCCATCCTGCCGTGATTATATGAGCGTGGCCTTGGTGATTTAGCAGATGAATTTGGCAGGCAGATTCCTGGCAGTGCAAGGCATTGTGGGTTAATCTTCCTATCCAGAGGAGCAGGAGGGGTTTGGAGGAAGCAGCCCAGTCTGACTTGGACTATTTGGCATAATTTATAATGATGATGTAGCTGGGAGAAAGGAAAGGGGGGGCGGGGTCAAAATTGGTTGCTCATTTTGTGTGAAAAATTCCAGGAATTAAATGGAAAGAAGGTTCAAAATCTGCAGTATAATAACTGAGCAGTGCAGGGGGGTGTTGTTCTGTGTCATTTAGTGGAATTTTCCGCATTTTGCATACAGGAACAGGTCCTGAAGCGAGGTGAACTACACTGAGACAGGAATGCTGCGATTAATTCTCATGGAGAAGGGTTTTCCTTATTTCCTTAGAAAGTTTTCCATAACTTTAGGTAATCACAAAGTGCATTTAGCCTGCTGGAACCATTGGTGGGTATTCCCTTAAGAGTGCCTGGAAGAGACTTCTCATTTTCAGTGGATTCCCAGTGTCCTGTTGGATTTGCCAAGTGAGGTGTGAATGGAATCTTGATTGCAGGAATAGCTCCAGATGTAGAAAACTGGGGAATTCTTAACAAACTGCTTGGGTTGCACAAGTATCCGAGGCATGCAGCAGTTCAAGGTGAGATGTGAGGAGGTGCCCTCAGCAACAGTGTGTGGAATTTGCCAACCAAAGGGAATGATTCCTCTGTCCTGTTGTTTTTATAGCCGCTGCGTTCCGACTCTGAGACGTTGCCACATTTAATCAATGAAGTTGTACACGGCTATTTATTAGCCTGTGATGCACATGCAGTTCATAGACATAAATAGAATTTATGGGCTGAGACATTTTGCACTTCTCGTTGCTCAGAAGGAGAGAGAACATTTTCTGCTTCCTGTAATTTGCACTTTGTGTGTTTGAGTATATTACTGCCAAAAAATTATATTGCAAATAATTGATAAACCAGTGACCACGCTCCACGTGCAGGACCAAGGCAGAGAATTCAGTTTGCATCATGCTTGTCTGGGTGGAGGTGTTCTGGTTTGTTTAGAACTTTATTTCTGCGCAAGGGAAAAAGCAATTAAACCTCCTGATTGTATGTTTACGTATACCAGTAAAAGGAGACGTTTTATGACTTCAGGGGTTCTAAATAAAGCTCGGTTGCGTAAGTAGTTGTGCATTTGTTTTATTCTGTATTTTAATTTAGGTCAGAGTTAAAAGCTATTGCATGAGATGTTGCCCTGGTATCCTGTCTAAACCTCCTCTGGCACAACTTTTCCTCCGTTTCCTCTTGTCCTGAAGGTTCTCCTGCCTTGGTTTGAGGACTCAGCTGTCAGAGCCTTTGCTTTAGAAGGGCCTTGTGCTGTTCACAGTCCCTCCATCAGCTTCCTCTCCTGGAGAGACGTGGAATAACCTGCAGTTGGCAGTGACAGCATCAAGGACATCTTTGACATCATCAGGAGCCATCTCAGGGCTGTTGGCATTTCTTGGCCAACTCATAACCAGGTTATGATGTGGTGGTGTTGGGTGGGCTGGTGGGGACAGCAGGTCAGCCTGGAGGGATGAGAGACTCCGCCTCATTATCCTGCTCATGAGGAACCATTGTAATGCCCCTAAATTCCCTGTAATTAATCCCGTGGTGATTACCACCCTGGAAGTGTGACATCCACAGAGCCTGTGGGGATAATGTGATTATGCCAGGATGGAGCAGTTAATGTCCCTCTGCCTGAAAGAACTGGGATGAATTAATTTAATGTCATACATGTATAAAACATCAGTTTTTACAGTTGTGCTGAGCACTGATGCATAATTCCATTATCATTTTTCTCCACGGCTTCACACATCTGTGTCTGGAATTGGGGTGGATTGATGGCCTGGTTCAACACTGCCATGGTCATAGTTACCCCTCTTAGCAGGGCTTGTTCCCTAGCATGCACATTCCTGTGATAGCTGCACCTTCCAGGATGGCAGCAAATCAGAGAGATCCGTGCTCTGCAGCATCCCCAGTGGAAAAGGAGCAAGGATCACCCTGACTTTGCTTTTAGCCTTTTCTAAGTGGGCTCTGAGGGCTCTGATGCCTTCCCAAGGGTGGGGGTGAAGCAGAGTTTATTCCCAATTCCTGCACAAAAAAGGGGGAAATATGCAGTGGTAGCATAAACTCTTATTCCCTCCTTAGTTAGAATCACAGAATCCCAGAATGGTTTGGGTTGGGACAGACCTTAAAGCTCATCCCATCCCACCCTCTGCCATGGGCCGGGACACCTTCCTCTATCCCAGGTTGCTCCAAGCCTGATGCAACCTAAGGAATTCCTGAACAGTTAAAAAGCTCATAAGGAATGTTATGTTTTGCAGGGCAGATGTTTCCATGTAAGGCTTTACAGTCCCATTTTGAGAAGGATGAGGAAAACAGGATAAAGATCCCTGGTTCTGGATCTGCAAGGTAAGCACTGGGCCAGGGCTGGGTCCTGGTACATCCTCATGGAACCACTCCAGACACCAGGCAGGGAAAGCTGCCCCGGGCCCAGCACGGCTCCAAGTGTTGTGCTCCGGATGCTTTTACTGCTGAAATGGCACTAGATGGAGCAGTCGACAAAATATTGCATTTCTGCAGCCTTCAGCCCAGGGCTGGAGGCCCAGCCACAGGAGCTGCCCCCAGGGATGCTCTGAGGATGCTCCATCTTCTCAGCCCAGCCCGGGAAAGACAAACTCCCAAACTGTGAGCTGGCCCTTCCCTATGAACAGGGGCGTGCTGCAAAAAGGACACACCTGGGTGCAGTGACAGGACGTTTCCAGGGAAGGAAATCATGGCCCATCTCACTCCTGCTGGTAACTGCCTTCCATCCTGGCAAAAATAGGGTAAATTGGCCCTTCCACACTGAGCTGTGGGGACAGAACAAGGGCCAGCTTGACCCCACTGACCCCAAAGCAGAGGAGCAGTCGCTGTGCCCGACACGCTGCCCCTGCAGCAAATAAATCTGCCTTTGCTGCTGAGACATTTATCTCTCCTAAGGAGATTAATTCTGCTGAGAGTTGCTGCACTGACACCGTCCAAGCTGCTGATGGGGCAGGTTCTGGGTGATAACCATGTCAAGAGGAGATGTTTTTCTTTGGATGGATCCTGGAATGGTTTGGGTTGGAAGGGACCTTAAAAGATCATCCAGTTCCATCCCCCTGCCATGGGCAGGGACACCTTCCACTATCCCAGGTTGCTCCAACCTGGCCTTGGACACTTCCAGGGATCCAGGGGCAGCCACAGCTTCTCTGGGCACCCTGTGCCAGGGCCTGCCCACCCTCACAGGGAGGAATTTATCCCTGATCTCTGATCTGCCCTGCCCTCTGGCACTGGGAAGCCATTCCCTGTGTCCTGTCCCTCCAGCCCTTGTCCCTGGTCCCTCTCCATCTCTTTTGGAGCCCCTTTAGGCCCTGCAAGGGGCTCTGAGCTCTCCCTGGAGCCTTCTCCTCTCCAGATGAACACCCCCAGCTCCCTCATCCTGTTGATGCTGAGGATGATTGAGTGACAAGGTTCTCCCTGATCGCTGAGGGGCTTCAGATGAGACCCTCAGAGTCCCCCCTCCTCTCCCCTCGCAGCAAAAGAAAGGGATACACTGGAAATGCCCATAAGGAGAGTGGAAAAATCACGTTCAGCCGAGCTCCTCGTCATTCTTTCCCTTCATAGCTGAGGGGCTGCTGGATGCTGAGCCTGTAAAGATCATTAGATTAATTCCTTTCCTTGCTGTGACTTAATTGTCTCCATTTGTCCTGCGCAGTGCTCATGCCGGGGGTGTGTTTCTCCTTGCCTGTATTTAGTTTGATCTCTACAGTGATATTGGAATATATAAATTAAGGCTGGCTCTGGCTCTCTGTGGCACTGAGATCCCACAGATGATTTTTTTGTGCAATATTGGTAATTTGACAGCAGGATTTTGGGCACTGGGAGATGCCAAGGGCAGCATCAACCCACCCGTGATCCCTCAGGGTCCCCATGAGCAGAGGAGCTGCTCCAGGGGATCACCCTGCTCCTCCCTGGGGAGATGGTTTGAGAGGCAAAGAGGAAATATGAGGCAAAGGAATGAAAATAAACATGCTGGGGATGCAGTTAACCAGCCTGGGCTGCAGGGATGGGAACAGGAGGGAAAGGGGGATTGGAGGGGGGCAGGGGAAGGCAGCAAAGTCTGTGGTGCCTCTCTGCAGAGCTGCAGCACACCCCAGAAACAACTTCCCTGTCCCCAAATCGAGAAGGAGGCAGGCACTTCCCAAAGCCACCCTGATCCTTAGCAGAAAATCTCCCTCACTTATTCTGCTGAAGCCAGAACGTTCCCCTTCCTCAGGGAAGCAGCAGGAGTCAGAGTGAAATTCCTCTCTGCAGGCACAGATCCAGAGCTGTCAGGAAAAAAACCTCAGTGAAAACTGTCACAAAATGGTGTTACGGCTCTTTTTGTCTGCAGCTGGGGCCTGACAGAGATGCCCGTGCTGGCTTTTGTACACAAAGTGGAGGAATTCCTGCAAAAAAAATCCCACCTTGCCATGTCTGTGCAGGGGCCTCCCTGGGGATGGGGGGGGTGGGAGGGGGTGTCACTGATCTGAAGAAACACCTCAAAAATGGCTGGTTTGGTGGTGTGCAGGTTTGTGAAGTCACCCCAGAAAAGCCACAGCCATGGGGACAGGAGCACACATGGGGCAAGGTTTAACTCAGTTTATTTGTACATAAAGGAGGCAACTGCATTTTGGGATATAGATTTAAAAAAAGGCAGATAGAAGTTTGAGATAGTGAATGCTCTGGGCTGAAAATGTGAAGAAAGGAAAGAAAATTGAGCAGATGGCAGATTTCCACGGAAAACAGAGGTCAGGGCTGTTTTCCCCTCCCTGCAAGGATGGGGGCTCTAGGCAGCTCAAGAGACATTTTGTCAGGATGTGAACTGACTTAACAACGACCAAAGTGGTCTGGAATTTACTTCTGCTTAGTTAGGAAAAAAAAAAAAAAAAAAAAAAAGAGCAATTAGCTAATCAGGGAGATCTGGGTTTGCCACACACCAGCTCCACCAAAGCCAGGGGAGAGCATCCAGTGGGTCCTGATGCAGCAAAATAAGGATGCTTGGAAAAGTGGGGCCTGAGCCCTGCCTCCCCTCTCTGTCAGAAGCAGAGGGATTTAAGAGAAAACCCTGATCTGAGGTGATGCTGGACCCTGTGGCTGCTCCGTGGTGGGGGAGACCCAATTCCAGCAGCTAAATCATGGCTTGGCTTTACAGGAGGAGTTTGGGAATATTAAAATTGAACAGAGGGGAAGCAGGGAGCAGACACTGGTCCAAAAGGCATCTGCCAGCAAAGCCACTCCACGGAGCTCTTGGACAGCATTAACACACCCTGTGATGGGAATCTGCTGGGATCTTCCAGTGCTTGGAATGCCCTGCTCCGCCCTGCCGTGATGCAGAGCCTGTCAATGGGCTGCGCTTCCCCATTAGCTCAAACTTAATTAGGGAAAAATAAGAGCCATATGGTAATTCCAAATCCAGGCAAAACAATGTCTGTGTGTTTGGGTCTGGCATACTCAAATATTTTCCTAGAGCATTAATTTTTAATTCTTACATCAGACCCGCATAAGCAAACATAAATAAGATTTTGTGCTTTCCATAATCCATCCAGCTTGTGTTTGTTGTTACATACACTGAGTAATCACTGCCTGCCACTACTTACAGAAGAGCTGATAATAAATATTAGGACACAAACTTACAAGTTAAATGAGATACAGTTAAGTAGTCAATTAAAAGGACACTCACAACCTCAGGTTGGAAAAGACTAAGTACTGCTGTTGTAATGTGCTTTTCTCATTCCTTTTGGTTGCTCACCTGCCAAATCTACACCGGGAGGGGCGGGTAGGAGAGTCTGGAGTTGTTTGTGGCACTGGGCGCAGCTTAGGGGTGTGAGTGGGATGAATGAGGAGAATTAGACACAGGGAACATTATTCAGATGAGGCAGGGAGGTTGCTCCCCCGTGACCCCGCGGTACTGGCCCTGCCACGGCGGGGCTGTTCGGGGAGGAGCTGTTTGCTCCCAGCTCCCCGTCCTGGCTTCTCCCCGCTGGGTCACACCGAGAGGGACGGGCTGAGCTCGAGGTGGGCTCGCAGGAGAGCAGCGATGTCCCCGTGTGCCAGTGACAGCGCCGAGTTACCGCCCTGCAGGACAGAGGAGGTGAGACATCACCGCCCGAATCCCTGCTCCATCCCCAAAACCTCCTTCCCTCCCTCCCCTTCCTCCCTGCTTTACAGTGAGTCACCGTCCCGCAAACCCCTTTGGGCCTCGACCGCACCAAACACAGCCCAGCTGTGCCTCTGCCTGGCCCCGCTGCCCTCCTGCATGTCTCAGATAAAATTATAGTTTAATTAGAAAATAGTTCCGTAATTCCAAACGCAGCCCTGTGGCCCAGCAGGAGGAATTTCCAGCGGCCCTGCCGCTCCCAGCCCGGCCCCGTCCCACGCGTCCCCACGGAGAGGCTTCGTTCTCAGGGAGGAGTTAATTGCTGCTAATTTCTTGGAGCTGAAGCTCTGCTGATTCCGCATGTCCAGGATTTCATCTGGGTTTTTTTTAGGATTACACCAGTGCTCCTGCCCAGTCTACGGCTGGGACAGAGGATGCTGTCACAGCCATCCCATATGCACCAAAACCAGGGGTACCCTCCTAAAAGTGATTCCCTGATTTAAAAAATGGACTGAAATTGCACTTCTTCACTTAAACCCCCCCCCGTGGGATTGCTGCCTGGAGCACATGATCCCAGCTGAGTTTTCCCCCCTGGTGCAGTGAGGTTGTGCTGGTGCTGGAGCCTCACCTTGTCGGTCAGCGTGACCTGGCAGCCGGGCTGGGCCAAGAGCAGCCTGACGATGTCGGCGTTGCCCTGGCGACAGGCCACCATGAGGGCCGTGGTCCCCTCCTCGTCCTGCAGGTTGACATCGGCCTGGCAGGACAGCAGGGCTCGCACCATGTCATCCCGCTCGTGGCTCACCCCCAGCATCAGCGCGGTCTGGCCTCCCTGCGGGGTCACAGGGACAGGCTGAGCACCCCCTGCCCACCTCTTCCCACAGCCCTGCTCACTCTGACTGCCAGAGATGATGATGATAATAATAATAATATTATTAATAATAATACGTTTACAGAATCATAGAATCATTTCGATTGGCAAAGCCCTCTGAGATCACTGAGTCCAACCATTAACCCAGCGCTGCCAAGCCCACCACTAACCCCCATCCCATAACCACATATCACAACATTGCATATTATTATTGCATTGTACATCTATGATAATAATTCCTACTAATATTGCACCCTATTGCATGTTGCTATTAAATCACACTGGGGCTCCTCAGCAAGTGTTGTGAGAGACACACGTTCACTTCTGGAAGGTCCTTGCAGCAGCATGGACAAACTGCCCAGCTGTCCCCAAATGTGGGTCCCCCCAAACCTTCCTGGGCAGTTTAACTCAGATCTGGACTAACTTTTACAGCAGTTTGGGAGCAGAGATGGATGAGGGCACCCTCATCCCTGAGAACAAAATGTGTGACTCTGATGAAGCTCACCAGCAAGCCTGGGGCTCCCATGCTCTGGGGTTTACCCCCCACTGCTCCTCCCTGCTGTCACTTCTGATTTTTACCTCAGAAAAACTTGTTTGAAAAACGTTCAGTCATTTTCAGTCCCTCCATTTCCCCCAGCTGTCACACCCCTTCCCAAGGAGCTGGTGGGTGGCCACGCTGCAACTTAGCTGAGGTTGCTTTTGGAACATTTGGGAAGCAGCAGCTCCAACCTGCGACCTGCTGCCGAGCCTCAGCCTGGCGCTGCCACGGAGCGCAGGGAACCCAAATTATTCCCCCAGCTGTTTCCTGTCACGCACCTGGGCGGCCCTCAGGTTGACATCCCCCTCCTTCAGCAGCCTCATCACCACCTCCATGTCCTGGTGGGTTTCGGGGGTCGCCAGCGGCGTGAGCATCACGGCCGTGTAGCCGGCGCGGTTCTGCAGGTCCAGGCAGCACACGCCTGGAGGGGATGGATCCAGCCCATGATGGATCACCCAGAGGGAACAGAAGGGAAAGAGGGAGTCATACAACGTGTGGCATGTTACATTCCCAGGAACAGGAGTTATTCCATGATGATACAGGACGGGGATTTATCGGTGTTAAATATCGAGGCTTCTGAGCTCAGCATTAAACCAACGGCCCCTGGTGCTACAGTTAATTACAACTGTTGAGGTCAACTCAATTAGCTTTGAAGACCACAACAAATACAAGTTAAAGGGGGATAATTAATGCCTCGAGCACATGCTGCTTGGAGCTGTGGGCTGTTTGCTTTGGCTCCCGTGGCAAGGGAGCAGCAGAGAGACGCCCGGCACCCAACGGGCGTGGAAAACATCCTGGCCCCATTTCACTCATTTTTCACTTCAAAGAGCCCATTTCCAGCTCCACCACGAGGAATGAGCCGTGTCTGAGGGTGAGGGCTCAGGTCCAGCCTTGCCCTGGGGAACCAGCTGCCTCAAACCCTTCCCTCCCTACGCCTCTGCGGCAACAATCGGGTTATAGATGTGTATGATAATCTGCCATTTCCCAAACATTTCATGGATTGTCCGGCCCATGAGAAAAGGCCAAAGTGCCTCTATTCTCTCAGAGCACGAGCACATTTTTGCCCCGTACAAGCTCAGCTGAGATTTTTGTTCTTTCATTGCAACACGAGCTGAAAGTTCAATAGTTGAACATGGCAGTTTTTCTGCGGCACTGGGGGGTTCCTTATGCTCTCAGGGGTCTGATCCTCCTGCCCCAAGCCATGATGTGGCTTTGGCTGCTGCAAGAAGCTGGGGAACCACCCCATCCCACCTGGACTGGGGCCATGAGGGACATCCCTTTGGATACAGGGACCCAGAACCATCCCCAAAGTTAGGCTGCAAAGCCCCCAAGATGTGTGAGGGCATTAATGCTTAATGTCCCTGAGGAGCCTCAGCTGGGACCCCTGACTACACCCACGGGCCCAGGGCTGAGCTATGGGGAGAATGCTGGTCGTGAGGTCAGCCAGGTCTCCTGGATGGACCTCGGCCCTATCCTTGTATTTTGGATGGATCTTGGGCCCCTGTTTGCCTTCTGGATGGGTCCTGTGCAGGGAGGTGGCTGTTGGTCCTCAGCCCCACCTCTGTGCCACCTCCTTTAGCTCCTAACTGAGCTCCCTGGGAGGACCCTGGACCTCATTCAATGCTTGCCATGTCTGGGACTGTTCACATCCCCCTGTTCCCTGTGTAGCCATCACTCACGGGACCACAACCCAGTGGCAAGAGCCATTCCCACCCCCTGCCCAACAAAGGCCCTGGCTGGGCAGAGTGGCCGTTCCTACCCGTGTCCAGCAGGAGCTTTGCCACCGGGAAGTTGGAGTGGGACACGCTGTAGTGCAGAGCTGTGTTGCCGTTCCTGTCGGGCAGGTTCACCACCGTCTCCAGCAGCTGGGGCTGGATGTCCCCCAGCGCCTCCAGGTACGCTGCCACCACCTGCGGGCTGGAAGACTTGTGGCTGGACACCTGGAACCACTCCTGGGAGATGGAGCCGAGGACGTGCCGCTGCAAACACCAAGGTGTCACCGTGAGTGTCCCTGCGAAGTGGTGCCTGCCGCACTCCTGCGTGCCCTGGCACCACCCAGCCAGCACTTAGCTTGTGGGTTTGTGATTGCTGCTATAACTTGAGGGGGAAAGGAATTTCCTGTGGTAACTTGGATGAGTAACCAGACAAAGCCTTCATCTTCTTTTTTTTCCCCCCCTTTTCCTCTCTTTATGGCTGTTCTAAAACTGACTCAGATGTCACCTCACCCCCCTCTCCTCACAAAGCTGTCCAGGGCACAGCCTGCAATGTGCCATGGGGATAATCTCATCTATTAAAGTGAACAGAGCATGAACTGTGTCTGAAACGGGATTGGGGAATATCTGTACCAGATGCTTGTTGCTTGTGCTCCTGATTTCTGGGAGGTGTTCACTGAGGAGCTGGCAGGCGGTGAGGAAATCTTCAGAGGGTTTGCACCTAAAGGGAAAAGACTTTTGTAAATCCACCATGGGGCAGGACTTGCAGGAGGTATTGAACCAGGTAGGAGAACACAGGCAGATGAGGCTGGAATATGTTCAACACTTATTTCCATGCTTAAGTTATTGGACACAAATTGTCCCATTGACTTGACACAGATTTTAGGTTAAGCACTTAAATAAGGGTTTAAGCCCAGAATCACAGATTTGTGTGGTCAACTTCATCTATTACAAAAATCCTTAAGGTGGGGAAAAAAAAAATCTTATTCCTGAATCTGCAAAGAACTTTACCAAAAAACCTTCCATGAGAGGGGAGAAATGAGCTAACTGGCCAGCCATGACTCAGTGTGGAGTGTAGGGCCTGAATCAATCCCCATTAGATTCTGCAGTAACTCAGAAAATATTTAGCTCTTTAAAGCCTTTTCCCTTGTCTGCAGAGGTCAGCACTGCTGTTCCACCAAGCAGAAGAAGTCCCAGCCCAGCCCTGCAGCGCCGTGTCCTGCGGCCATGACAGACGGCGTGGTCACCACCTGGTGTCCTGGTTACCTGTCAGCCTCGTGCTGAGAGCAGGGTGCTGCTCTTGCTGATGCCTCCTGCTCATCATCATCCTCACACTTCTCCCCTGAGGAAGCCCCTTTGCTTTCCCTTCCAGCCTGCTCGGGCTCCACGTCACCAGCTCTGCCTTCGGCCTCGGTCTCGGTGTCACCATCCGATGCGCTGTCGTCACAGCTCGTGTCTTCGCTTGATGTCGTCTCGTAGCTATTTGAGGACACCACATGTTACTCCCTCCTTCCCCTGATGGGGCCTGACCAAGGCTCATTGACTCCAATGGGCCTTGGGCGAAGCCCAGAGCGACAAGCAGCAAGTTAAAAGGTCTGAGCCACAGCCATAGTCGGGGTTAGTCTTTGTTTGGCTCCGTAAGCAGCAGGAGTGTGACAGAAGCAGTTAATGAGCAGCAGGCAGGGTTACTTCAGGGTTTGGAGGGATGTCCATCACACACAGCCCAGGCAGGGGCTGAGAGCTGCCTCCCTGCTGGCACGGTGACAGAGAGCC
The DNA here is from genome assembly GCF_020740725.1 of Corvus hawaiiensis. NCBI lineage: Eukaryota > Metazoa > Chordata > Aves > Passeriformes > Corvidae > Corvus > Corvus hawaiiensis. The sequence goes on from NC_063221.1 coordinate 30,866,983, forward strand.
ACCTGTAGCAAGGAGGGACTGGTGGTGTCGGCAACCTCGAGGAGCACGAGACAAAAGCTGTGTTTGCACAGGCTGAATCCACCATTCCAGCAGCCCTGACAGAGATCTCTCCTCTGGCTGTCTTAAAGCATTAATAACATCTTCCACAAAACAGAACATTTCACCCTGACAGACCCCAAAACTTTCCTCAAAGTAATCAAGACTCCTCCACTCCCTACAAGTCGTACCCATTTGGTAGAAGCAGCTGTACACAACTAGAGTGAGGAACTCCTGATGAACCCAGCAGCTGGGAAGTCAGAGGAGCAGGATGTGAGCAGAAAGCAGCACCCAGACTGGCACACACAGCTGTCTGCCCAGCCCAGGGACAGTGACACGTGTCCTGCACTCTTCATGCCAGCACACGTACACCTCAGCAGGAGATGCTGCCCCTGCTTAGCTCACAGGGAGTGTTAGATATTGGACACACCTGGAATGGGGAGCACAGCCTAAAGTTTCCTTCACCCCAAGGTAATTCCTTATTTACCAAAAAAGTCTTTTCCCAGGCCCTGAACCAACTGCTGTTGGCTTTGCTGGAGCGTGGGGGCAGGTTAGTGGCAGCGTGCCCACCCAGGCAGTGCTGGGCTCCTCCAGAACCCACCAAAGTCAGTGGGAATCTTCCCAGGGAATCTTCCCATGGAATCTTCCCACCTTCCCCAGCTGGGTTTTGGATGAAGTCCCACGAGATGGGTGTGCAGAGAGTGTCAGTCCCCAGTGTGTCCCCTGCTGCTCTGAACACACCACCACCTGTTCTCAACGGGGTTACTCACAGCTTACTCAGAGTGCTGGATTAAAGAAGGGAGAAAAGAGGCTCCATTTCAACTGGCCTTTTAATCAGGAGGTTTGGAGGGGAAAAGAGGGGGAAAAGGAATGACTTCTCCAGCGATACAGAGGATATTCCACGTTAAAAGGCAGTTTGATCTTCTGAACAGATGCTTACCCACCATTTACCCCAACAAACTGGAGATTCTTTTTGGTCCCATTGCCTCCTGCATGGAAACCATAACCTTTCTTTTTCATGATGGATTTAAGACTTGTGGTTGGAGAGTTTTCTACCAAAATACAAAATAATAGATTAATTAAGCAGATGTGCCATAATTAGCAATAATTATTCCCCACCTCTAGCAACAAGCTACAAATCATAACCGTAAGCATCTTACTTCATCTTATGAGAGTCTTTTGATGTCTTGCAGAACTACAGATGCAGCTGGCCACAACCTGAACCTGCCCTGCCACCTCTAAATACAGGTCTCAAACATCTCCAGGTGACTGGGAATATAAAGGAAGTGACTGGGAATTATGTATTTGTCCTATGAATATAAGTAGATTTTACTTTTGTAATACTGTTTTTGTTTGGGTTTGTTTTTTTTCCCCCAGTGGTAATGTATTGGAAATTTCCTATATAAACCTGCTATAATACTACATGGATGAGTTTTTCCATTGGACTTTGAACAGTGTCTATATATTGCTTATAAGGAGTAAGTCACTTATCTATTTGCAAGCCCCCTCCCTCCCTCCCCCAGTGAACAGGCGTTGGATTCCCATCTTCATATAAGCTAAAATTATTTTAGATGAAGGTCTGTGAGTGGGGACAGGTCTCTTCCCAGTCTGGTCGCTCAGTTTGACTGGTTTGGGTTCTGGAGAACTCCATGCTGATTTACCCCAGATGAGCACCAGCCCCGTATTCTCGCAAACTTGAGATGTGCAATCCAAATAAAAGGAATGTTTGTTTGATGGAACAGCCACCAGTGTGGCAGCTTTTGGAAGCTGATCCTGCATATAAATGAGCCACTGCTTTATGAGCTCCTACATCACTTTGTTCGCTTTTTTTCATGTCAGATCCATAACTTGTGATGTGCAGAGATTTGCCTTTCTCATCATGCTTAGGCGAGACTGTTCCTGATCTGACTGACAACAACTGTTCCACCACATCCCCCCTGCTCCACGCTGGAATAAATGGGAAAAGATTTGGCCCGGACACATCGAAGCCTATGCCAGTATTATTTACCCAACTGTTGATAGTGCATGTTGGAATTCTCCTTATCCACGGGCCCTTGCGAGGAGTAGGCAGAGAGCAGGGAGTTTAGGGAATTAACCAATTGGTTCTGGATGGAGCTGAGCTTGGAGGCCGGCTGCTTGATAGCACTGGCTAGCTCAGGGTACCCGTGCTCCAAACACAGCCACTGCTCCTGCAGGAGCTCCTGGATCTTTTTTACATATTGGCCAATGGGGTCAACAGCCGGGAGGTCCTCATGGCCAGGGGCACCTTCCTCTTCCAGCCCTTCCCGAGGTTTATCTTCTCCAAAGCCTGCCCTGCTTCCGGCTGCCTTTGGGCCAAAGGAGTCACAGCTGTTCCGGTGGTTCTGGTTGTCGTCACTGGGGTGCTCGTGGATCTGCAGCTGGGTGAAGCACGGAGCAGGAAGTCCAGCCTCCATGCCAGCCTCACCAGAACGTCCCTCTGCTCGAGCGTCTGCCAGTCCCTGCTCTCTCCACGCGCCCAGCTCCACGGCCTGTGCATGGACGTTGTCTGCCCTGTGGACACCACAGCCGATGGATCTGGTGGAGAGCGGGATGTTGACGTTGATGCCTTTGTCCTGGGCCTGCCTGAGCCCTGCCACCTGTGAGAACTCGGTGTTCACCGCAGCATCGAGGCACTGCAGGGCCCCACTGCCCCGCCACGACCGCAGCTCGGCCTCCTTGGACTTCTCCTGGCACAGCTGCTCTTCCAGCTGAGCTTTGGAGCTAGCCAGCAGCTTAATGCTTTTCTCCTTCTCCTGGATCTCATGATCCTGCTGCTCCAGCACTGCCCTGACCTGCTCGAGCTCCTCTTTCTTCTTGCCCAGCTGCTCCTCCAGGTCAGCGATCTGCTGCTTCAGCGCCGCGACCCCGCCGGGCTCTCCAGCGTCAGGAGCCTGCGGAACACCGCTCTCCTTGTCCCCTCCAGCCCGGACATCCCTCTCCTCGCCTTCCTGCAGCACATTCAGATCCACCTCACTCACACTTAGCCCCCTTTCTGCAGGGTTCATGCTCTCCTCTGCCAGCTGGAGGGCAGCCGCTGGTGCTGCTTCACCCTTGGCCACGTCGGAGCCGCCGCTGGCATCGGCGGCATCGCCCTCCTCGCCGCCGCTCTCCATCACCACCTGCAGCTGCTGGTTCTGCCAGGGAGGCTGCACGGGGCCCAGCCCCGGTAGAACCCCGCCGGGATGCCCTAAGGAGCCGTCCTGCTCCGAGCTCATCTCCCGGGGCGGGGTGAACGCGCTGCTGTCCGAGCTGGGGCGGGAGGTGCTTTCGGAGCCGCCCTGGTCGGGGCAGTGCTGGGGAGGGGTCCGGAGCGGTGAGGGGACTGCCGGGGGGCTCTGGCCGGGGGGCAGCGCGTCGGGCATGCTGGAGGCTCGCAGCAGCTGCGGCCGCGCCCACAGCGCTTCCCGCGGCCAGCCCGGCTCCGCCTGCGCCCGGCCCTGCTCCGCCTGCGCCCGGCCCGGCTCCGCCTGCGCCCGGCCCGGCTCCGCCTGCGCCCGGCCCGGCTCCGCCTGCGCCCGGCCCTGCTCCGCCTGCGCCCGGCCCTGCTCCGCCTGCGCCCGGCCCTGCTCCGCCTGCGCCCGGCCCTGCTCCGCCTGCGCCCGGCCCTGCTCCGCCTGCGCCCGGCCCTGCTCCGCCTGCGCCCGGCCCTGCTCCGTCTGCCGCCGCGTCTCCGCCAGCAGCGCTTTCCTCCGGTAGCTCGGCTCCTCGGCCGCGGCCTCGGCGGGCAGGGGGGCTCGGGGGGGCTCCTCCCCCAGGGACGCCTTTCGCTGCGGGAAGGAGCAGGTCGAGGTCCAGCTCTTGCTGGGAGCGGCGGTGGAGCAGCCGCGGGAGCCGTTCTCGGGCAGGCTGAAGTTGCGGGGCAGCGTGCTGAATTTGGGCTGCTTGGCTCTGCGGTGGATGTGGACCCTCCTGATGGTGTTGCCTTTCTCGATGTCATCCACGTACTTCAGGAAGTCGAGGTCCAAGTGGAAGCCGTAGGGCGTCTCCAGGGAGTAGGGGAGGCCGCGGGGCTGCTCCCTCTCCCCGTTGGGTGGCTGGCCCTCTGCTGAAACAACCCGTAAAAAAGGAATTACTGAATTTTGAAAAAAAAAAAAAAATTGTTTAGAGCAAGGGGGAGATGTTTTTTCTCTTTTCATCTCAGTTTTGGGCAGGCAGGGGCTGCAGCTCATTATCATGGAGGCTCGTGGTGAAGCTGTGCAGAGACACGGTGACACGCGCCAAGCTCTGATCTGCTTTTCCAGAGGTGCATCAGGTAATTGTTGCACTGAGGAAGCCAAAAATTTGCTGAAATCATGGCTCTAATTGGCAATTAAGAAAACAGCAGGTTTTGCAGGCAGTGCTACGTGTCTGTGTAGGTATAGGGAGCTGCCTGGTGGATAACAAATGCAGCTCAATAACAGAAGGTGGGACCAGTCTATGACAATGACATTTTTCAAGGCTTTTGGTTTGGTTTGAACTTTTCGGTGGCGTAAGCAGTGCGCACCAAGCAGGAAAATCATTGCCTCGCTTCACCTGCAAGCGCCAGGTCACAAATTATTCCTTGAAAATGATGGATCCAGGCAGAGGCTGGACCCAGACAGCGCCAGCCGGCGTTCAGAGCCGCAGCCATGCAGAACACGTGCATCCCAAGGTGACCGGCTCACTGCTCCCAGCACAGCTCTTAATTGAGGCAAATCACCACTAAATGGGTGTCCTGTGTTTGCCCACACAGCCAGCACAGGCAAACAACAGTTCTCTGCCGAGTCTTCCCCTTTTAACACAGCTTAACACAGCCATCTCCAGCCTGCAAACGTTCACAACCCCCATATTTCCACCTTGAGAGCCCAAACAGTTAAATTTCTGCACCACTGATGATTTTCTTTATGCAGCAAGTCCCTGAAACCACAGTGGTTTGGGCTGCTGTGCACCTCTGAGCAAACAAGTTGGGCTTAGGGAGGAGGAGGAGGAGAAGGAACCAGGGCCCATGGCTGACCCCTCTGTCTCCATCCTGGTGCAGCAGCTGGAGAGGACCAGGACAATTTGGAATGGATTTTGGTGCTGCTTATCACAGAGCATCACTGAGATGCAGGTGCTGTTCGGGTAGGAAGCAGCACATGGAAGTCAGAGGACGGACAGAGGGAAGACAGCACTGGGGTCATCACAGGGCACAGGAGCACAGCTGGAGGGTGGGAGCTGGGATCTGTCCCAGAGCACGAGAGGACAAATATGTGCTGATCTACAGCTGGGACCTGCTTTGCTGTGGTTTTTAGGAAGTCTGCATAATAATAAATGATGCGTTATTTACCTCTTGGCCCCACATCTACAGAGAACAGGTTATTTACAGTATTTCTGGTGAGGAAATTACTCCAGGGCTTGGTTGGGTTTTTTTTTCAAGGAATAAATGAACAAATGAACATCCCATAGCCTCCATACCTTCTGTCTTCTCCATGGTGGGGTCTAGCTGGGCTGTCACTTAAACATCTTCTGACAAGGGCTGAGGAGTCGCTTCACCCTTGAAAAAAAAGAAATGGATACTTTTAATTTAATAAAAGAAAGCTCAACCATATGAACTTCATCTCTCCTTAAAGCCTTACAAGTCTTCCCAGTCCACCCCCCTCCCACTTCCCATCTTCTGCAGCCCAGTGGTGTCCAAAGGCTTTGAAGCTGCTGAAATCAATAGCTCCTTTTCCAGAGGCAACAACTTGTGCTTGACAGACACATCCCGGGGAGCTGGTCCTTGTAAAACATCCCCTGCATTACAGAGCCTTTGACTGCCAGCAAGGACAGACAGACATCTGAGATGACTCGAGATCGATGGCACAGGGACTCTCCACTGACTCCTGTAAGCTGGAGATATCCAACATGATATAACATCCCTGACAACAGGGGTATAAACTACACACAGAAATGACTGCTTTGCCTTTTTTTTTTAATCCACAACAAGCAGAGATTCAGAATTTATGTTGAATCTCTTTCAAATGACAGCCATTACTTCAGAGCACATCCCTACTGTTAAAAAGAACCTGCACCAAATTGCACTGAACCACAGACAAATTGCTTTCAGCTCAGGGAACAACTTCAGGTATCTACCCCAGCCAGCACTGAGATCTTTGTATCATTCCTGGGCTCTGTTGCCCTCCAGCTCCTTCCCATCATGTGGACAGGGGTGAGACCCTCCTGGAGCATGAGAAATTAAGGCTGGGAACAACCAAGAAAGGTCCTGGGTGAAACTTCTCTCCTCCAGGCCCTTGAGAAAGGCACAGGGAGGAGGCAGGGAAGGCTGAAGGAGGTTGGGGCAGTTGGACATCACAGCAGGAGGCTCCCTGGCTTGTGTGAGAAGGACAACAACGCTCTGAGTGAGAAGGTCTGGTTTTAATTTCTGCTACAGAGGATGAAGTGGGAGTTTCTTGAACAGTAGGTTGTTTATGATTCTCCTTACAGTATTCAGTTTGGCTCCTGGCCAGAGACAGTCCCACAGCCGCTTGGAAGTCCATCCCTTCTCCTCCAGTGCATCCCTGAGTTAGGCAAGATTCTCAGGGCAGGACCGAGCAGTGCAAAGCCTGTGCTGAGCCAGCCCCAGCTCACACCCATCTCATGGACCAAACCACCAGAGTCTGAACGCATTTTCTGCGTGCACAGCTTTGCCTCAGCTCCCCATGAAGCGGCTCCAGCCAACCTTTACCAAAGACCAGATGAAAAATGAAGCCAAATCCTGCTGTACTGTTACTATAGGACATTGCCTCATCCCTGGAAGTGTTGCCTCATCCCTGGAAGTGTTGCCCCATCCCTGGAAGTGTCCAAGACCAGGTTGGACAGGGTTTCAAGCAACCTGGTCTAGTGGAAGGTGTTCCTGCCCATGGAAAGAGACGATCTTCAAGGTCCCTTCCAACCCAAGCCATTCTACAATTCTGTAACAAATACTTTGAAAGATCAAAACCTTTTAAAGAAACAATTAGCTGTCAATCAGGTAGGCATGTTTATGGTGGATGTACAGCCCTGATGGAAAGTCAGGAAGGTCCCAGCCCAAGAACATCAAAGCTCTCCAAAGCTCCTGCAGGGTCAGAGAGGGTCACACTGATGCCCACCCAGCACCTTGTGAACTCCTGGAAAGCTCCTGACATGCTCTCCAATTAACCACACTGCTTCTGCAAAGGGCAGCTCCTTCTGTCTCCTCCTGCCAATGAACAGCACGTGCCAAAACAAACACCAACCTCTCTCTCAAATGTTGTTTCTTTCCCTTAATTTCCCAACTGCAGCCAACTACAGCCTGACCAGTTACACTCCCCTCTTCTAGGTCATTTATTCAGAAGAGGGGGGAAAAGCCAGTGAATAGGATGGTTTTTAATATCTAGATAATTACATCTATTTGGATCATTTATGAGCTGGCCGGGTCCCAACTCTGCAGCCCAAACTGATACTACGACTACTCTCTTTTGACCAATCTACTTCAAAATCGCCTCGTAAAAGGATGCTGAATGTACCCAACCGGCTTGCTGATGTTCTCCTGTCCCCCCCAGGGCAGCTCAGGCATGGAGAAGATGGCTTAGAGCCAAAAATGTTCCTCTTTGGACCCCACAGCTGCTCTCCCATGCCTGTCCCTAAGAAAAATGAGATTAAAACATGAACTCATCTGCCAGAAGTAGCAGACCCTGACACCCAGGGTCCAGCCCATAATTTGAGGCAGGGCAACACTTTTAGGTGGGTCTCCATCCTTCTGAAACCTGTTAGGCTGACCCTCTGTCGGGTTCTATATTTGCTGAGTCTTCTCTATTAAATAAAATGGAAGAACATTTCTTTTTCTCCCCATGCATCGCTGATTTTTACCTTTGCTACACAGAGAGGCCGTGGGGAGGATTAATCCGGATTGGAATTAGGCTGTTTTTCTTAAGGCAGGAATAAATACATACAGAAATGGAAACGGAGAAGCCAAATATGTGAGAAGGCAACCGCACAGAGCGAAGTGGTTTTATTCCCTGGGGCAGCCCGTTTGCAGGGACAATGTACTGTCTTTTTAACCAGCCTGGACTCAAACACTGGCTCTTTACACTCACATTTAACCCCTCTTTCACTCCATCCCACTTGCCAGGCAATGTGAGCAGCTCCCCCATCCACCCCAGCCAGGAGAAAGGAGAGCACCATCGCACCCCCAAACATTTCAATTACAAATTAACTCAACCACATACCACAAATATACACAAAATTCATTCTGCCAGAGCGTCTTGATAGTAATTTTAACTGGGAAACAGTTAACCCTGAGCCTATAAATTAACAAGATAATCCACCAGCACGTTAGCACAGTCTCATTAGCTGTAACACAACATTATTTGAGCTCTGCCTGTCTGTTCTCCTGCACTGCAGCAGCGGCTCCAGCACTTTGTGGTGAAAGGAAAAACTGTGGTTAGCAAAGCATTTAGTCATGTTACCTTCTCCCGCTGGCACCTACAAACCCCCCGGGGAGCAGCAGCTCCTGCCTCCCTCCAAAGCATCTTCTCCCGTGCCCAGAGCCGGCAGCGAAGGGTTCGGAGCACAAACGCGTCGTGGCTGAGCCCCAGCCTGCTCCAGCAGCTACAAAGTTGGTCAGCTGAGCTGTGACCTTGCTCAGAAAGCAAATACAAGTTTAAACCAAGAAGCACAAAAGAGGGATTGATTTTCCAATAGAGCAGCCCACGGCTCTCGGATGACCTTTGCGAGGACAGTTCAATCCCGGTGCATAAAACGAGTGACTTTTCCACTTAATAGTTATCTTTCCCAGAAAACACAGAGCACCGAGTGCTGCCTGGGCTGTCGGGGGTTCTCCCTTATCAGGGCTGATAATTGAAAGGAGAGTCAATAATTAACGACGGGGTCGTTGCTGTACCTGATGCTGCGGCTGCAGCCCTCCGCATGCTGCACCTCCGGGCTGGATGGAGCATTAGCAATTCCATGAGCGCCTCTCCCGAGGAAACGCAGCCGGCTGCCGCGGCTCGCAGGCGGCAGCTGGGGGGAAGCTGCAGAAGGGCTCAGTGTCCCCAGTTCCTCCCGGCGGAGCAGACACAGCCCCCCGCCCTTGTCCCCGCAGCTCCGGCCCCTCTCGCCGTGTCCGGCCATCCGCAGCCCCGGGAGATGCCGGACGGGATGGGCAGGGGGAACGACGGCGGCACGGGCAGAGGATGTCGCGGTGTCCCCGGGCTCCCGGGGGGGACAGTGGCACTCTCCGTATCAAACTCTCCAGCCCTTGGCTCTGGGGTTATCCATCCAAACTTCCAGCTGGCAGAGCAGACACGTGGAACAGGCTGCCCGGAGAAGCTGTGGCTGCCCCTGGATCCCTGGAAGTGTCCAAGGCCAGGCTGGACGGGGCTTGGAGCAGCCTGGGATGGTGGAAGGGGTCCCTGCCCATGGCAAGGGGTGGAACGAGATTTAAGGGCTCTAAGGTCCCTTCCAACCCAAACCGTTCTGTGATTCTGTGATTTTGGGCAGGGTACTTGTGGCATGTGGCTCAGTGACGGGCAGGGTGCCCGTCCCAAGCCTGTCCCGAGCTCCGGCATTGGCATTCCCCTCGGGCATCCTGGACTGCTGCCCCTCCAGGCTGGCAACAGGGACAAATCCCTCAGTCTCCGCACTGAACTTGCAACAACCTCATGCTTGCAAAGGCCGAGGGGTTCACTCACTGCCCGGGCTGCAAACCTCTTCCAGGGCTGGGAAAGAAAATCCTGGGAAGTGGAGGCATCCCCTGGGACGCGGGGGCTCTGCTGGGGGCTCTCACCAGGGACTCCCATCACAGAGCAGTGCCAGCACCTTTCCCATCGCTGAACGAGCAGCACAACCCAAATCTCGTGCTAGGGAGGAAAACCACATCTTGTCACTGTGTGAGAGCAGAGCTGCTGGCGCTGCTCCAGCTCCCTACAACCCCCAAACGGGACTTTAGCACATTAACTTTGAAGAAAAGCAGGCAAGGTTTGCCTTTGCAGGAAGCAGAGTATCTGAATGCATAGAGAACCAGCAGTGTTTGTCCTTTTGCCAGCTCTCCCCGAGGCACGGATGGGTTAAACTTCCTACCCGAGGAATGAAAAATAATTTCAGCAGCCGGCTAAATGCCGCCTTTCCCAAACACTGCCTTTCCCAAATGCCGCCTTTCCCACGCGGCTCCATCCCACACCGCGCGGGGCCTGACTCGGTGTCGATGGCTTTCTGCTTTCACAAGCAATTACTGAGCCTGAGGTTCAAAACCAACTCCAGAGCACGCTGGCTCATTTTCTGCTGAATTCTTCTGCTTTAGTTACGCTTGTGCGTCTTTTCTGAGCGCATTCTGCTGCTCGTGCTCTCCAGACAAAGCAGCACGGTGGAAAAAATACAAGTATTTCTATATGATGCTGATTTTAAAGTCATTCTGAAAGAATTGTTTGGTTTTCCCACTGGAAAGACCTAGCAGGAAGCTTTAATTTGGAGCATTTCCTCATTGCAATTACCCACATACGACCTACAGTTGTTCCCAGATTTAATCCCTCTGCAACTGAAGAAGTCTGCGACCCCTTAAATAAGCTTTTAATCGGGAGCTATGAGGGGAAGGAGTCAAAACATGCAAATTAATTAATTATGGGCTAGTACTTGATGGATTTACATCTGGCCTCTGATCGCTTTGCCCAGGGGGGCTGCTGCAGGGGGGGAAGTGGGGAAGGGGCTCACCAAGATTGTCTCCCAGGCATGAGAACTGAGGTCATGGCCTGAAACTGCTGCTGCTTCACATCAGGCACCGCAGCTGGCGGGGGGGTTTTGCTCTGCCGGCTGCTCCCATGGATGAGAGGAACCAGACGGCCCTGAAGTGGCTCAAGAGCCATCCCATCCACCCCTGCTGGCCACCACTGCTGCCTCCCTGGATGCTGGCAGGGCTGCTGCCTTCCCCTCCCCACACAGAATCCCTGTGGCATGGCAGGTTTGGGCCTCACCCCCTCTCCTCTCCACCACGGATCCGTCATAGAGCGACTCAGGTTGGAAGGGACAACGGAGATCATCCAGTCCCACCTCCCTGCCCCAGCAGGGTCATCCCAGAGCACCTTACCCAGGATTGTGTCCAGATGGGTCTGGAATACCCCCAGTGAGGGAAACTCCACAGCCTCTCTGGGCAATCTGCTCCAGTGCTCGGTCACTGCCCAGGGAAGAAGTTCTTCCTCATGTTCAGGTGAAAATTCCTGGGCATCAGTTTGTGCCCATTCCTCTTGTCCCATTGCTGGGCACCACTGAGCAGAGCCTGGTCCATCCTCTGACACCTCCCTTTGGATACTAATATCCATGGACGCGGTCCCTTCTCAGTCACCTCTTCTTGAGACTGACCAGGCCCAACTCCTCAACCTTTCCTTGTAAGAAAGATGCTCCAGGCCCTTCCTCATCTCCTCAGCCTCCACTCCAGGAGCTCCATGTCCCTCTTGTCCTGAGGAGCCCAGAGCTGGACACAGCACTCCAGATGTGCCTCACAGGGCTGAGCAGAGTGGCAGGATCACCTCAGAGTGACCCACAGACAGAGCTCACCCTCGGCACCCAAAGGGTTACACCCAAACCTGCTCCATCCCGGTGGTCTGGATTGCACAACAACCGGCTGAGCTATCACTGCAAATGGACATACCAGGAATAAAAACGGCCTCTCTGGGAATATTTGTTGTACGGATTTTTCAATTCTGTTTTCACTGCAAAGGAAGAAAAATAACCCACTTCCAGTCTGCTGGGGACATGCACACGGGTGGGATCTGCGCTGTGATCCGCTGCCGGCCGGCACGGCCGTGGGAAGGAGTCTCCCTCCAGGAGAAAAAGAAAGAGGTTTGAAAACTTTGTGGGATTAAATAAATACCTAGCTAAATAAAAGCAGTTTAAAGTCCTGGTTTGCACTGCAAGGAGTTGTCACAAGGCTTCCCAAAGTGAGAGCAAGCAGGGTTCCTGCAGGATGAGATCTGAATCCCAGAAGTCCATCAGCCACCTTCCCACATGTGTCTGGCATCACACAAAACAGCTCTGCCAGTGGTCCTGTGCCCCGCAGCATCCCTTGGAAGGGCTGCTTGAGGGGACAGAAGGCAGCTGAGCAGATCCAAAATTAACGTGGGGAGACCAGACAATGCCTGAGCCACTGCTATAAACCCAACAGCAACCAGGAGGAAAAGTTTCCACGCTGGATCCATCCCAGCCTGCAGCCACGCCACCACACATGCGGGGCAGGCTTCCCTCTGCACTGGTATCACCCACAGCACGTGCTGAGGCAGAGCAGGACTGGATTTAGGGATGCAAAACCTGTTACTTATGGGAAGAGCCTTCATCCTGGGGCCAGTGGATCGGTTCAGCACGTGGCTGATGACAGTGGGTACCCCACAGCACCGGGATCTTATCGCACCCCAAGAGGAAACTCCCTCAGCTGCTGCCTGCCCAGGGCATCTCCAGACCAGAGTTGGGAGCTGGAAGCAATTTGTGAGTGCTGGAGAGGGACGAGCTCTCTCTGCAACTCATCAGCTTGTGGCTGATGATGGAGAGGTCCAGGCTGGCCTCCCACCCTCTCTGCAAAAAAAACAGCGGAGGAGGAGGAGGCGGATGGGGCTGGAGCCGGGGGCAGTGTGCATGGAAAACATCCTGGAGGCATGTGGGGCCTCCCCAGGGTTTGAAGGAGAGGGTTCACAAGGAAGCTGAATAATGAACCCAGCACCACTTAATAAAGAAGCCAAACTCTTTCAGCAACCCCCAGGTGTGCAACTCTTGGTACTTAAACAGCCATTTCAGGCCCCGTTCCCTGATTTTATTAAAGCTGCTCGTTGCTGTCTAATAAATGTTGTGAACTTCCTGCCAGCATTTCCATTAGAGACGGGTCAGACCTGGAGGTATCAGATATCCAAACCCTCTCCTTCTTTTACGGCTTACCAGGAGGGGAAAACGATCACATTCACCCCCTCCTCTGATAACCTCTTTCCCGACTGACCTTCAGCTCATTCCAGCCACAGACTTACAAAAGCTTTGGTTGATTCGCGTGATTTTTTCCCATGCCTTGAAAACTGTGATGTTTTCCCTAAAGTCTCCTTTCCCAGAGCCAGGTGATCACAAAAAGCACCCAAAGCCCTGAAACAAAAGTGCTGCACAGTCAGAAGGCAGACAAAAATCTGAGGTGCCTCGTTTCTAGTGTTTATTCTTTTTGCCTCAATCCCACAAGTTTTGAGGGAAAATAATGAAGCCATGCTATGGCTTCTGGTCTCTTCCAAGCTGCTGGTTTCCACCTCCTTGACCTTGGGACAAGTCAAGCTTTGCTGCCATGATACTGAATAACTCCCACGTGGTCAAAGACAGTGGGACATTTTAGGTGCTTTTAGGAAAACCCTATTGTCTGCATTTCTCTCCTCTTCCCTGGGCAACCACCGCAGTCCCCCACGGAGACACGGAGACATTTCACATCGATTTCTGACCCGAGCCAACAAGACTTGGATTGATCACACTCCTGACAGGTTTAAAAACCTCTTCACACAGGAACGTTTCTTTTTCAGGCCACCTGAAACCACCCTCCTCATCGATTGGGACTGCAGAGAGGATGGACGTGCCGCCTCCCTCCTCTGCTGGTGATTTCTGTGTGGATAACGGGAGCTGGGAGCCCTGGAGCAGCATTTCCCACCTCTCACCCATTTGGGGTTTTTCCTCCAGGTTTTTGACCAAACCTCAGCCACATATTGCTGGTGTAGTTTCAGCTTTCTCACTTGCACCACACTCAACCCTGATGGGCAGAGGAACCGGCTGCAACGATGAATTTAAGATATTCCCATTTGGAAGATGGGGACCTCTCTGTCTGGGTGGGTTTTCACCATATTTCACATTTCTGACTCCATCAAATTGTCCATTTGGGCAGTGTATCTTGATAATGACACCACCTTCTTTTTCCTCAGGTGCTTTTTTTTCCTGTGCTGTTTAAACCTTGGGATGGGCAGGACTTGAGGCTTCCCAAACCATGAATTCCACCAAGGTCTAAAATAAATAGGGTTTTGAAGCAGGAGCTCCCTGCAGCCGCTTCCTCCCCACTGCTCTCCCCTGGCATTGTCACTGTGAGGATTTCTGCCCCAAGCCATGGCCTCCTTCACACCCCTTGAGCTGGGGTCAGGGTTTTATTGACCAAAATCTGCATCCCACTGCTCTGGAGTGAGGCAGAGTCACATAACCCCTGTCAAACAGGGCACCAAGTGGAAAATACAATAACTTTCCCTAGTGGCTTTTTTCCCCTCATCAATGGGGCCACGCTCATCCCTGTGGCTGCTCCCAAAGCTTCCTTGAAAAGACCCAAGATTTGGTGAGTTGGGCTGCAACACATGGTGATACAAATGTGACTTTTAAAATATCTGGCAGCTGTAAAACCACCAGGGGAGGGACCTGAATCAGCACCGAGCTCGTGAATGAGCCTGTATTCATCCAGCAGCTGTGTCCCAGGATCTCAACACCGCTCCTGATTCAAGGAATGCTTTGAGGCCAAACCTCTCCCTCCCAAAAGGTTCCCATGCCAGAGGCTGTTTGATGGGAAGCAACGCAGCACTCCTGCTTGGTGGAAAAGAAATATGTGGGAATGGGACAGCCCCAGCACTGCATGAGGGGGTGACACCTGGGAGATGAAACCTTCCTCACAACAGGACCTTCTGGAGAGGAGCCAAATGCAACCATGGTTTTCCTGTTCACAAGGAAACTGCACCAGGAGTCTGACAGAGCCCACAGCAGCAACAGGCTCCCTGACATCTCCTCTTCCAGTTTTGATGAATCCATTCACTGATCCCTCCTCAAGCACAGATTCCCCAGCCAGGTCGCTGCTCATCGGGCTGACTGTCATTTCAGCAGATATATTTATTTTTTAAATATTGCAATCAAAGTGACAAATAATCAGTGATTAACCTGAGGTTACAGGTTCCCCCTCCTCATTTGCCATCTCAGGAATCATTTAAGAAATCAGCTTTTCCCATTAGCCCATCCCAAATCAAACACAAACCATCTGGAAGACTGCAAAACATGTCCAAAGGCAAATGCTGATATTTTTACATAATTTGCCTTCTCTGCCATTGCTGTGGTCGCTACCCTTGCCCTGCATGAGCAATGTTTTTGGGTGTTCACCAATTTCATTTGGGCAACACAGCTAAAATATTTCATATCTGGGGTGGCTCTGGACAAGGGAAACCCTTCCTGATGGTGTCACATCCCAGAGCTGTCAGGAAAATGAGAGATCCCTGCACAATCCAGACCCACTTCCATCCCTGAATGGTGAACATCACACCCA
The DNA here is from genome assembly GCF_020740725.1 of Corvus hawaiiensis. NCBI lineage: Eukaryota > Metazoa > Chordata > Aves > Passeriformes > Corvidae > Corvus > Corvus hawaiiensis. The sequence continues at coordinate 30,882,263 of NC_063221.1, forward strand.
GAGCATCCAGAACACCACTTCCTCCATCCTGCACTCACTTGAACTTCCAGCTGAGATTATCCAACCCACGTTCTGCCTTCTCCGACCTCCTCATGGACCACCCAGCCTCTTCTCCAGCGATCTCAGCGATGTGCACCCCACCGCAGCAGCTCCCTGCTCCCTGCTCCTGCTTTCTCCCGGAGCACAGCCCGAGCTCTTAGGCCTGTGTGAAATCACCAGCTGGACTCTGGGAGCCGAGGAAAGTTGCCCGGGGCACGCCTGGTCCCGGCAGAGTTGGGCTGCTCAGCAATACCCTGGCAGCGTGCACGGCTGTGGAAAGGCGATGCTGCCTGCGAGGGAGAGGCGCTGCCCGTCCCTCCTCTCCTTCCCCGTCCCTCCGCTCCCGGCCCGTTCGGGACACAGGGAACCCGAGCACAGCCCTGGCCAGAGCCAGCAATGAGTTACGGTGCCAGGAGCTGCTCCGTCCGGGCGGCTGGAACGCCGGCAGGGAAATGGGGAGAGGCTGCAGGCAGGAGGGGGAGACCACGCTTAGCCCGGAGGCTGGGCTGGGGCTTGGCTGAGCCACATCTTCAAGGCTGAGCAGGGTTTTATGCTTCGGCTTTGAGGCTAAACACAACTCTGGAGACTTCCACTGCAATGCCCAGGGCCTGGAGGCCCTTCCCAGCCCTCACACGGTGACCTCTGGGGGTCCCACCAGGGCTCGGAGCCTTCCTGCCCTCTCCCAGCTGCCCAGCCACGCTCAGTGCCTCCACCCCTGAGCCAGGGGTGCTCTGCAAACACTCCTGTCCCGAGTGATCCAGGGCTGATGCTGCCCCGGGGCAGCCACGCGAGCGGCCAGGAGCCCTGAGCACCCCCTGAGCATCCTTGGAGCACACCCAGGAGCACACCCAGGAGCACCCTTGGAGCACCCTCCAAAGCGCTCCCACACATTCCCAGGAGCATCCTGGAGCACCCCTGAGCACTTTCAAAACATCCCTCTGAACATCTTCCAGCGCACCCCAGGAGCACCCCCAGAGCACCCTCCCGCGCTCCTCCCAAAGCCCCTGAGCACCCCCAGACACACCCCCCACACCGCCTCCAAACGCCCCCAAGTCCCCCGGAGCATCCCGCCAGCCCCTCCGGTGCGGTGCCCGGTCCCCCCGCGGCTGCCGGGCCCCGCTGTCCCCGCTGTCCCCGCCCGGCGCGGCCGTACCTGCACGGGCAGAGCGCGGCGGGCGCAGCGCTGCGATCCCGCTGCCTCCTCCGGGAGGGACCCGGGGCGGGACCCGGGGGCGGGGCGGGACCCGGTGCCCTCCCCCGGGCAGCGGGGCCGGGGGCGGCCCGAGGCGACGGGGACGGGCTGCGGGCGGGACAGCGGGAGCCAGGAGGAGCGGCGGCCGTGGGAGGCCAGAAAGCCGCTTTTTGGGATGTATTTTTTCCCTTCCCTCCTGCCCGCGGTATTCAGTTTAACGCTTTATTTATAGTTTTGTAGCTCATCCTGTTTGCACAGATGCGAATCAAGAGCGGTGGGAAGGGAAATCTGCGGGGATGGGCTCGGGATGCAGAACTTGAGTGGTGTTTGCACCAGCTGTTCTCTGGCTCGGCCCTTCAGCCCCGCCCGGTTCATGTCGGGCCCTTGTTCCTTAATGCAATCACAGGGAAAAAGTAAAGAAAAGGCAACTGGGGTTTTAGGCTTTGAGCCTCCCCATGTGCCCAATCCCAATGTGCCCATCCAGCTGCACCAAGCCACCATTGTGACAGTTCTGGGGACAGGCAGAAATCCGCAGTTGAGTGACGCCAAGTAATACCCTCAGTGTTAGGTAAAGCTTTTGATTTTCCTTGTCTTTGAGACACAGGGACAAATCCCAGCCCTGCTCCAGCTGTTCCGGAGCGTGGGAGAGCAGCAGCTCCAGTGATGCTGGGGCAGCATATGGTCTCCATCTGGGCCAGGAACTCAGCATCCAATGGGGATGGATGTGGCCCACTGGGATCCCCCCTTCCTTTGAGAAGAGCCCAGAGACCTTTCAACTCTGACTGGGAACATCACAGGGGGAGATCTGAGGGTTGGGCTCTGGCTGCTGCCCAATCACCCAGTAATTCCAGAGCCCTCCTGGCAGTGCCCAGGCTCCTGGTGAACAGGGAGGAATAAAATATCCCATTACCCAGTTCAGGAGTGACTGGGGCTCTGCCCAGACATGGTCTGCCCTCATTCCCTTGTGAGGGGCTCAGGTGCTGAGTGAGAGGAACACATTTCCTGAGGACTTTTGCAACAGATCAAAGAATTAAGGGAAAAGGGTGGGAGCCTTCAGGCTTCCCAAGACAGCCCCTGTTCCTGCTGCTCAGGGTATTCTGGGAGTGCCCAAAAGAGAGGGATCATGGTATCAGGGGATTTTTTTGGCTGGTGGAGGCGGGGGGTGATTCTGACATTGTTTTCTTCTCTTGTTCCTGATCAACGAACCAACTTTGATGTGTAGCCATGGCCTTGCAGACACAGCACCTCTCCTGCTGCTCCTGGGACCGTGCACCTTATCCATTACCCATCCCTTGTGCTCATCCCAAAGCCATGATGATGCCTGAGCCCTAATGACAACAACGAGGCTTTTGCAGCAGAAACTCTGGGCGCCTACAGGAAGCTCTTGTGGTCACAGACATTCAGCTGAACTTGTTTTTATTCTCTTTTCCCTGGGGTTAGATCAAAGTGCTCAAAGGTGTGTGTGGGGGGGTAAGAAGCTGGGGTGGCAGCTCACAGCACACATTTCTGTAAATGTGCCTCACAAAAGCACCAACTACCAAAAAACCCCATTTTTCAGGAAACAGTCAAACTTAGTTCCCCTTTTCAGTCACTGAGGTTTCACTTGCTCAACAGCTGGAGGAAAAGGAGTCTTCTCCATGAGTTGTAGGTGCTTGGAAGTGTAATATGGATGTGGATCACTTGTGTGACCCCTCTTTAAGCCCAGAGGATAAACGGTGCTTTCAAACAAAATGGGATAAACACAGAGAACTTTGCTGTCTGCATAAACGAAACCTGATAATTTGTTTAAAAGCGGATTAGGAGAATTTGGGGAGCGCTCCAAGGCGGCTGATGCACATGAATATCGAAGAAGCCTCTTGCCAGGAGCTGGGAGGGGACATCAGGAATGCAGCCACAGCCTCTCCCTGCCCATCTTCCCCTGTGTCCTCCAGCTCTCTGCTCGGGCGGTGTCGGAGGCCGCGTCCTCTGCACTGAATTTCCATCTTGCAGAGTTCATCTATTCTTAGGCGAGGTTGTGAGTCATTAAGCGCTTTCAGATTGTTTATTTGTCAAGCCACAGGCACTTACATTTACTTCTGAAGCCAGGCAAGCCGCTCCAAGGATTTCTCTGTGCCACAGAAATTACTAGGTGAAATTCCACGGCAGGAGGTCAGCCCTGCCGCCCGGAACGCTGCGCGCCGGATCTGCCCAAGGGCTCCTTTTCAAAGGTCGATATAAGAGGGGAAAAGAACAACAAGAAGAATGTGGTTTCCTACAGCCTTTCACCACCTGATTTAGCTTTTATGTGTGTTTTTTAAGAGAGGCACTGAACTTTGCTGGCTGGCTGCAGCGCCTCGGAGGGTGGATGGCGGTTTGGATGGGGAAGGGACTCCCTGGGGAAGCAGGTTTCCCTACAGGGGTGGGATTAGACCCTCCTGGAGGCCCTGCAGCTGCCAAGAGCAGCCCGACAGGAGCAGGGAGAGGCTCCTGCCCCATGCTGGGAGGAAAACAGAATTGATGTCGTGTCCAGAGCCTGCAGTGCCGGGGCAGGGGCTGATGTGATCAAGCCCCTTTGGAAAGTCACAGAATTGCTGTTGTTCTATAGGATGTCACATTTGTGCCAACATCCATTTTTGTAGATTTTCTGCAAACTTCTGCCCCTCTGCTGTGCTCACAGAGCTGCCTTGTATGGTCTGGGAATGCCAAAACCCTGCCCCATCCACCCACCATGCCTGTGGCCTTCCACTTTTGTCTGGAAGCATGAACGGGGCAAAATGCTTCTGCCAGTATCTGGGTGCTGCAGGAATACAAATATCAACCCAGCAAAGCAGCTCCATTTGGGAGGGGTTTATGGACCATGCCATGATTATCGTGAAACTTGACTGTGCATCCCCTTTCACACCCCAAACCCAGCACTTCCTTACACATCCCAGCCAGCTGGATGCAGGCAGGAAAAATTGTGCAGGGCAGAGACAACCTCTGTGTCCAAGAGAAGAAACAGCTTCCAGGAACTAACCTGGTGCTCAGTCAGCCCTGTGGCACCCTGGTTGTGCACATCCTGTGATCCCCAAAGTGATATGGAAAAGGCTTCATTTGCTTATGGCACATGGATCACCCTTGTGACGTTCACATCAAACCCCGTGGGCTTGCCTGGCAAATTAATTTGCTGTAGTCGTGGTCCCAAAAAGGAATTGTTATGTCCTTGCAAGCATTTAGGTTGCCAAGAGAAGCTGTGGATGTTCCATCCCTGGAAGTGTCCAAGGACAGGTTGGATGGGGCTTGGAACACCCTGGGATAGTGGAAGGTGTCCCTGCCCATGGCAGGGGGTGGAGTGGGATGATCTTTAAGGTCCCTTCCAACCCAAACCAGTCAGGGATTCTGTGATGAACAAGAACTGCTGTTGCTCATAGCTCGGGTGGCTCTGGCACAGCCACAGCTGGAATTCACACATCCATTGATAGACTCCAAATCTACTCAAAGGGAATTTCTTTGTTCCTTTGTCCCTTGTAAAGTGGTTGCCATTTTTCTATAAATCTCTTGTGGACAGGTGTGTGTTCATGAACTTGGGCTTACTGTGGTGCAGCTCCTCTTAGGAGAGAGAACCCATGCACGTAACAGAGAGGCTCAGCTGTTCTCTGCCTTAGCTTTGGTTTCCTGGATTTTTACTCCTATGTCATTTGTCCCTCTGCTCCAAGGCATGGTCTGACTCCCACTGACTCACCACGCTGAGATTTCTGCCCCTCAGTAGTGGTTTAGTGCCTGATGACTCAGGGGCCAACTTCTCTGTAATCCTCCCAGGGAGCTGCACCTAGAAAAGCCCTAGAGATTCCTCCAGTTCCATCCTCCAGGCTGAAGGGTCAAATGTGACCTGTTGGCTTCACAGGGATAAAGATGTTACCTGTTCTAAAACTGCCAATTCTCTTTAAAAGCCAAGCAAGGGTGTTTAATGATGTTTTTGGTGCTGTGAACTCCACAGACTGCAGCCTGCGTGAGGAGATGTTGGTTTTGCTGGTCACCTCCCTCCTGTGACCCACTTCTTGTACCAAGGGATGGGGCAGAAGGAGGAACTGATTTACCCCTGCACACCTCAACATCACAAAGGCTTTCATCAAGTTTCGCTTCCACTTGAGTTATTCATTCACTCACATGATGATGTCTTTGGCAGCTAACAAAACACAGCGTTCAATTTTAATATCTGTTAAGTCTCTGGGATAGGCAAGGATCCCATTCTTCAGCTGAGATTCCAGCAGGGAGTTCAGAAATTCAGGAGGAGAGGCTCTGTGGTGGGGACAAGACCTGGCACAGTTCTGTACGAGACTGGCACAGCCTCTGCAGCTCCCTGCTTGAGGTGGCTGTGTTGGGGTCACGGACACTTTGCTGTGTTATTCCTTAAAACCTGCAGAAATGGCTCTGCTGTGGATAAAAGCAAGTCCTCACCTGAATCTTAAACCTTTATAATGGTGGGCTCGTGTCCCTAGGTGTGGATGAGGAATTATAGAAACCCTCCTAGGAATGTCTGTCAGTGGAGATGCTGCCAGCAGATGGTGCAAGCATGTGCAGGTCGGGCTTCCTCCTTCCTCTGCTTCCAGGAGTGAGTAACAGCTCTGAGAGATGTTATTCCGACCTCAAACAGAGATGGGAGAGATGGTGTGTATATTTTTATTTGGTTATGGTTTGCAGTGTAGCACCTGCCTTCCCATGTGAATTCCAGCCCATAGCAAACTGCACTGCCTCTGCTACCAGAGAAGCTCTGGATCCATATTTATATCAAACAGAGCAGCAGGATGTGAGCTGTGGAAGAAAATATGCACAGACAGGCAAAAGCTGGGGAAAACACACTTAAGGATGCAACAGCACCACATACAGAACATCCCTTTTTTTTTCTGCAGCTTTGCTTTCAGAGAGATCTGAGGAGAAATGTTCTGTTTCAGACCTGGCCACAGAACCCTCTTGCCTCTGGCAGATTTTCAGAACCACACGTTTATATTGTTATGAACTAATTAATCTACTTTATCTCTACCTTATGGGTGCAATTATTGCTATTTCCTTAGATATCACACATGCATATGTAGCTCTAGGAAGTTCAGAGATCACATCCAACTGTGTTTTCTCCTAAGAAGGAGATAAATGAGAGCCAAGGCTGTGCTATCAGTAGCTAAATACCTTGACCTCCAAACTTATAAACTCGCCCACATGGAGGAACTTGTTATGGTTTGTGCATAGACAAGCTCATGGTTTGTGGCTCAGGCCTCCAAGCTGACATTTGCCCTCTGAAGCTGAAATTAAAAGGAGTTCCCTGCAGGCTTTCCATGGAGTTTACAGAACTGTAGCAATCTCTGATTTATTCTTTCCTGCCTTCCCTAAAATCTGTATCTTTATGGATGCCAGAAAACAGCTGGCCCCAGAGGTCAGGGGTTTGGGCCAGGTTTTACTTGGCAGAGGGTGAAGCTGCTATAAGTCCCCAGGTGGGAAGGAGTCGCTCTGTGACCCAAAGTAGGATCTCACGCCTGACAGAAGACAGTAGCTCTGCTGCTGCCTCACCCTCTCAGTCTGACATCAAATTGCCCAAACTCATCCTGTTTTGTTGCCAGAGCCAGGCACAGCCCTGCAGAGGTGCTGCTCTCACAGGGACTGGAGTTCTGCAGTGGCCAAATTGTTCCCACATGCCCTGAGGCAGCAGCACCGAAGTTAAAGAGAGGGTTATGAAATGATTTGAGATCCTCTGAAAGCAGATGTAGCTCGTCAAGCAGGAATAATTCAGGGTTTGTGACGTTCCCAGGCTGCTTGCTGTGGGAAGAGTCAGATTTCCTTTCCTGTGGAGTAAAGCAAGTTGGACAATTTGTTCCTGTTTCTGGCTGTGAAAGGGCACAGAGTCTGCATGAACTGTGGGGATCACCAAATAACAAAATCCCTAAATACTCATTTCTATTCCTTCTGCCTGAAGCCAGTCCTGTCCTGACATTTCATAGTCAGTATTCTTATTTGTCTGAATGGTTTCTTACCTTTTCTGTGTGGGGAATTTGACCAAAAGTCGTATTCCTCAGGAATTAAATGGGTTTTGCCCGGCGTAGGCTGCAGAACTTCCCACCCCAAGGTCCCCGGGTGATCCGAGCCTGCTGAAAGAGCACGTTGTCTGCACACAATTTGCACCAAAATTCACAGAATAATTCTAACAATACAAGAGCCCTGACAGATTTATAGGCCTATCACTGATACGGCTGCAGGCTCTGGCAGCTGATTTATATCATTCAGTAACAGCTAAAGGTGGGGGGGGGGTTTCCCCTGCTGGGAATCGTGCTCTGTACTGGAAGCTGCCTCCAAGACTCCAGAAATCCCATCTCTGGGGAATCTGCTCCTTCCAGGCATTTCATGTGGTTATTTTTGGCTGTGCCTGTGGAGATTTCTGGTTTCCCAGCACAGCTATTTTTATAACACATGGCTGTGAAGTCCATAGTATCAGACATAATTTGATTTTGCGCGTTGGAGTGCCTCAGGACCATACGTAAGGAATCACTGCCTGCTGCACCTGCTCCTTCTTTGGCCTGTGCCTGAAACACTCCTTTACTGTATGGAGCTGAAGCTTCAGAGCCTTCTAGACAACAGTGCCTTTATGGAGCGTGCTAAGCTGCCATAAATATTTAATCAGGTGTTACTGGGGGTTTGGAAAGATACAGAAAAAAATAATCCCCATTTCCTTGCATTTAAACAGAATGTTTCCCTGCTGGAAAAATTTCCCCGCATTAACCATTGACAGGGAGCTGTATTTTAAGAGGGGGCATAAAAATTTGAGAGGGTGTGAGGCTGGTGAAGAGGACGTTTCAGGGAGCCAAGGGTTTTTCCTCGGTGGGAAGGAGCGGCTGCATGGCTGGTTTGAGATGGAGCTGTGTGGGTGTCTTTGAGGCAGCACAGCCCCATGTCAGGCTGGTGGGTGAAGCTTCTTCCCAACCAGGGGAGCTTCTGCTTCCCAAAAATAAATAAGTCATGGCTTCAGGGGCATTTTGTAACGAATCAGCAAACCAGGCTGTCCTGGGCATCCAGGTGGTGGCACTGCCTGGATTGTTTCCTGTGCCCCAAACTGTTGGATACAACAATGATCTGGACCGGGATTACAGTTGATGAACTCAGCAGAGAAAGGTGAGAGAGAAGAAAGAAGAAGCAGATGTGTGACTGTGCTGCTTAATTTTAAAAATCAATCATCTGTCAGACCTGCAGCTAAGTTTTCACCCCAGTTTTCCATCCAGGTGTCAGAGGGGAAGCTTAAATATCATTCAGAATGTCTCATAATTATATTGGCTTTGTCTCTCAAAGCCAGAGAGAACTAATTTAGAGTGGAAATTAAAAATGACATATGCATGGTTTGGTCAAAATAACGATGATGGGGAATTAGGGAGCAATTTGTGAGTATATTAAGGGAGGGAAATTATTTAGAGCAAGGTAAGGGCTATATGCAATCAGATGAAATTACCAGTAGAAAAAGTAAAACAGGAAGTTTTAATTTTAGTTTTAAAAATCTAGGAATCAGACCTGACACTGAGCTCTGCTGGGCTGCTCAACAGCTCAGCACAGGATGGCACAGAGCCTCTTTAAGGGGACGATTTGGGAATTGTCCCCACACTGTGGATAATGAGCAGGTGAAGTTGTTCCAAACGTGTGCTGAGTGAGCATTCTGAGAGGTGCTGCCCTGTCTTGGCTTTACCTCTGTACTGCTTGTGTGGCAGGTGCATTTGTTGATTAAAATAATGATTATATCGATGGAAACTGAGGTGGCTGCTTCATTAGCCAAAAAAATGTAACACACAGTCCAAAGCCCCACAACCACCACGGGAAATGAACTTCCAGTCTCTCGAAACTGCTCTGCAAACATCTCCCTTCCCTCCTTCACTCAGTTACTGCCCCTGAAAGTCAAACCATGAGCCTGGAAATGTCCACGAGCCTGGAAATGTCCACAAGCCTGACTCTGCACCCAAATCCCGGCCTTCCGACGTCACCGATGGTGTTCCTAGGCACAAGCACACCTGGAGTTTAGCTAACACAAGGAATGAGGAATTACCTAACGTGGATTTAGACTCTCAGACTGTAAAACCCTTGGATATAAATAGTCTCCTCTCATGTTTGCTGAAGCAGATTGCAAAGCACACACTGGGCAGGGCAGACCTTGGTTGGGATGAACGGCCTCGGTCATGGCACTTCTGTATCATATTGAGCCAGCCTGGAGCAGCTGGAGCCCTGCCCTTGGAGCTCATTCCAGTCTGGAATCCAGTCCCAAGGCCCAAACACTCAGAGATTTCACCCTGTCTCAGTACAGCCACGGGTTTGACTGCCCAGCACCTTCCAGCTGCCTGTGAAGCGACTCCTCGGCCAATGACTCGAACCAGCAGCGTAACACAGACTTAATTAAACACTTTATTAATCAGCCAAGCACTTCCACGACCTCCGGGCACCACCCACCTGGATAAGACTCTCATCTCACACAAAAGAACCTCTGTAGTCCTGAGTGTCTATTAACTGCAGGGACCTCAGGCAGTGTTTGTTGAGCTAAAGTTCACATGGCAGAGCTCTGGGGGAAATCCACCCATGTTCAGTGGGAATGCAGTATCCCAACAGCTTCAGAGCTCTGGGGATCACACAGGCCAAGGAAATTAATCAATATATTCGCCTTCAGAATCTGAGCCTTGGTTCCTTGAGTGGGCAGGCACACATGGGTATTTTACCTGCAAGAGAAATCAAAACGTGTGCAGGAACAGAGCACGTCCCTGACTGCTGGAATAGACACCATTCCTTCCATAATTCATATGAGTATTTAGGGATAGTGACCTGCTGTAATAGTGAATTCATGCAGCAGTGTAAAAAAAAAAAAAGAAATCAAAAAATATTGCAAGACTGCAAAAAAAAAGTGGTTTTGTGGGGTTCAGTTTGGTTTAGTGTTTGACAGGCCATGCTCGGGAGAGGCAGCAGCAGCTTGTCCTGGGGAACCTCAGCTTTTGAGTGCTCACATTTGGGGTAATTCACCCCAAAGCCCAGACCTGGGTATGGCTCTAAGTTATGAAATTAATCCTATAAAATATCTTATGTGAAAAACTTTCCTGCTGGCAAACTTTTATGTATAAGCAATGTACACCCTTTATGTATAGACTGGTCCTGGAGGGGCCAGTTTAAAGAGCAGAATGCAGAGATCTATAGTATTTTCCCACATTCCAACTTTTTTTGAGCGTGGTGCTCCCTAAACCAGCAGTTTTGCAGCCTTAACAGCCTCGGTGACAACTATTATTTACTGCTGTCTCCACGGGTGTGCTGGTAGAGCCTTTAGGCCGGGATCCGATGGGAATTCGCGGTGGAATGCCCGGTTTTTGATGCGAAAAGCGCGGGAAGCCTCCTGCGAGGCCGCTCTCCCTCACTGCGGGCCGGGCCCTCGGGGGAGGGGGGGGGGGGGGGTGGGCAACGGAGCCGCCGCCTCTGATTGGCTGAGCCTCTCAGGAGGCGTGGCCACAGCGGGACCAATCCACCTCCCGCCGGCGGGGGGGGTGGAGGGTTCTCCCCGCGCAAATGGTACAGCCCAAACCCGAGCCCTTTGGCCGGGCCGTTACCAGCGCCCGCGCGCGCCCAGCCAGGACCCACAGCGGGCTGCCCGCAGCGCTGCCTGATGCGGCGGCGGCCTTACGGGGCCGGTGGCGGCGGCGCGCCGGTGCCCAGCCGCCGTCGGACTGGCTACCGGCTCCCGGCAGACGCCCCGCCGCCGTTCGGAATGGCTTTTAGCCGCCGGTCTCCCCCGGCGGCGCGCTCGGTTTTCCGGCGTTCGCGAGGGGCGGCCGCCGGCGGGGCGGAGGGGTTGCAGCGCGAGGCGGGGCGCGCGCGGGGCGGGGGGGTCCTCGTCGGCGCGCGGAAAAAAACGCGCCAAGTTCGCTGACGGTGTCCCCGCGGTCTCCATGGCAACGGCGAGCGGGAGCGGGGCCGGGATGTAGCGGTGAGTGAGGGGGAGCGGCCGCACCGCGGCCTCGGGCCCCGCCGGCCGCGGGGAACATGCGGGGGGCGCGGGGGGGCGGCCCGAGCCCGGGGCGGGGGGCGGCGGGTCCGCGCTCGGCCCCCTCGGGGAGTAAATGGCGCCTGGTGTGCGCGTGTGTGTGTGTGTGCGCGCCAGGTGTGAGCGCCCCGGCCGCGCCCCGCAGGAACCATGCCCGGCGTCCTGCCCGGCGACAGCGCCAGGGCCAGCCCCTCCAAGAAGAACAGGCTGTCGCTGAAGCTCTTTCAGAAGAAGGAGACGAAGCGAGCGCTGGATTTCACCGAGGCGCAGGAAAATGAGCAGAAGGGCGCGGAGTTCAGAGGCGCCGAGATGTGAGTGCCGCGCGGGAGAAGTTTTTGTGGCGATGTTGTGTCTGTCTCGTGGTGCTCCATCCTCCACTCCTTTCGGTTTCGTGTTCTTGCATAAATAACGTGCTGCAACACGCGCTAAATTAAATTAACGTGCGCTTATATTAAATTAACGTGCGCTTAAATTAAATTAACATGCACTTATGTTAAATTAACCGTCGAGCCAGCTTAATCAAACTGAAGAAACTAATTACTGCAACCAATTTCTGTAACTATTTTAAGAAAGCAGTTTTGACCCACAGGGGATGTTTAGTTGGCACAAACTTTGGGATCACTTGCCGAAGTTACTTTTTAAAAACTTATTAATCACCGTAAACAATTTCTGATAATTCTTTTAAGGAAACAACTTCGCCTCACTGGGTGTGTGTAGTTGGCACAAACTTTGGGATCACTTGAAAAAGTTGCTTTGCTTCAAGTTGATATAAGTAGTTATTGTGTGCCTTAGCTATTTATATTATTATTTACATTAATATTTAATTTTCTGCAAGGTGAGCTTTAATGAATGTGTGTTGGATCTGAAAGGTTGTTTCTGCTGCAAGGAAAGGAATTGATTGTGGGGCTGGCTGTCATTCAGTGGGGCTTTTCAGGCCCTGAGCAAATCTACCGACTCATTTCATTGCTGGTGAGGGGATTTAAGTGGGAAAAAGAAAATTGTGGTCAGTTAAAAATAGTTGGAGACTTTAAAATTTGGTTCTGTTGCGTCATTACAGTGTATTAATCACTTATATCAGCGATTAATAATAATGATAATCAGTGTATAGCATGTCAGGTTCATTGGTTTTTGGGGGGGGGGGGTTGAAAATTTTTTTTTCTGGTTTTATGCTTTTGCTTTGCATCCAGAAATGTAGCGGGGTGACTCTGGAGCAGGGGACAGTGATAAAAATATGTTCTAGGCACATTTTTTCTGCCTTATGAAGGAACAAAAACCATACAAAAGTATTTAAATATGAAAATTTTGGTCCTTTAAATCAGTCTCCTTAATTGACGTGTTGGAACTTAGAGCAGATTTGCCTCCTGCTTTGGAAACCTGTGTGGTTTTGGGTGGGTTGCTGAGGAGTCAGAGGTGAGGAGTCTGTGCTGGAGTGCCCAGAGTGAATTCAGACACACTTTGCCATGATTTTGATCTGCATTTCTCAGTGCTGAATTCTCTAGGGCGGCTCTGAGGTGGGGACGGATGAAGGAGTGGTTTTCCAAAGTGTTTCTTACCCGGATTCTCTGTTTCACAGTGACCAGGTGGTTCCTGCAGCACAGCCCCCCTCCCTTGTCAGCTGTGAGAAAAAAGACAACATGTTGCCTTTTGTGGGCTTGAACAACCTGGGCAACACCTGCTACCTGAACAGTGTCCTGCAGGTGAGGCCATGTCCAGGGGGGCTCAAAAAGGGAGATTTTGGTTAAGCACACATGGGTGAAATCAGTTTATTCTGAGTGCAGTATAAAGGACATCCAATTACAGTGAGGGAAAAAAAGATGCTGCTGCAGGAAATGTGTGCACTGTGGTTGTCCTGATTGGGTAATTCTTCAGTTTCCATACTCAGGGCTCCTCCCTGCTGTGAAAAATCCTGGATCTTTGTGTGCTGTGCACAGCCTGGGGAGGTGCACAGCTGTGTGGATTATAAATGTGCATTTATGTGTGGAATAACTTCTTACTCGAGTTATTCTCGTGTTTTCAACTGTTGCTTTCAGGTATTATATTTTTGTCCTGGTTTTAAAACTGGAGTAAAACATTTATATAACATTATTTCAAAGAAGAGAGAATCTTCAAAGGATGAAGGAGAGCAAAAGGCAGAAAAGGTAACAGATCCCCACGTGTTCTTTATTTGTAACCTTGCAAGTGAGGCTGCCCTGAATGTAGTGAAATTTTAACTGATTTCTGTTCTTAAGAAGCTTTTCAGCATTGTTTTCTACAGTGTTGCTTCAGGTGAAGATGTATTTGAGTTGTTTTGAACTTTAGCACAAGTTTTAAAGTCTAACAGAAGAAATTTGAGAAAGATACCTGACCATGCTTCTGGCATTAAGATAATTATGATACAGTGTTTGGAGTGGATGCAAATGGGAGTTTGGGCAAGGATGATTTGGGATTTTAAACTAAGGGCTAATTGGGCTTTTATGTTTGTTTCCTACCTGAAAAAAACCCAAAATATTGTCTGAAATCCACCTGCCTCCCATACCAGACAAAAAATTCTGTCAAATATAGAAAACCAAGGGAGGGGAGAAGAGAAAAAGTGTAGCTTGTTGTGACAGATGAAACTGATGCAAGTGTTTTTACTCCTATTACATTGTTATTGCAGGGAAGTTGTAAAGAAGATCCCCTGGCAAGTTACGAACTCATCTGCAGTTTGCACTCCTTGATCCTTTCAGTTGAGCAGCTTCAAGCCAGTTTTCTCCTAAACCCAGAAAAATACACGGATGAATTGGCCACTCAGCCCCGGAGGCTGCTGAACACCCTCAGGTACAAATCACCTTAAATGCTGACAGAATTTTATCCTGACATTTCCAGGTCGTTACACTGCCCAGCTTTAGAGTCTGGTGAAAGGTAGATGGCCTTAAATTTGGGGTGACCTTTCAAGAAGTAAGATTTTTGTGCTTATTGTTACCACCATGATGTTGGAAATTTGAAAATAAATTTGGATTTTGTAAGACTGTAATGCAGAAGGGCTTTAAAACAGTGCTTGGCCTTAGCTACAGAAGTGTTACTGAATTATAGAGGGGTTTGGATTGGAAGGGACCTTAAAGCTCATCCAGTTCCACACCCTGCCATGGGCAGGGACACCTTATTCTAGGCTAGGTTGCTCCAAGCCCAGCCTGGCCTTGGACACTGCCAGGGATGGGGAAGGATCCTCTTTGGAGCTGAGGAGCTCCACTGCTGGATGTGTGTAAATCCTTAAGGCTGAACCTCCCTACAGCTCTGTGACAGAGGTGACCTCTCCCTAACCCTGGAGAGGATCCTCCATGACTTCTAAATCCCTAATTTCAATCTCAAGTCATGTTCCCCAGTTAGCAAAGGATGACAAACCCTCATTCTTTGCTCCTTTCCTTTGCACAGAGAGCTGAACCCCATGTACGAAGGGTACCTGCAGCACGATGCCCAGGAGGTCCTGCAGTGTATCCTGGGGAACATCCAGGAAACCTGCCAGCTGCTGAAGAAGGAAGAGCTGAACAAACTGCCTGTGGAAGAGCCTGCAGCTAAACTGGAGGAAAAACCCAACCAAAACTCTGAGAGCAACGGCCCTGTCAGCCCTGCTGAGGAGGAGGATCCCAGCTCGGGCAGCCACGGCGGAGACGTGGCCGAGGAGAAGCTGCTCAAGGGAAACGGGAAAAGGAAAAGCGACGCCGAGGGTGGGAACGCCAAGAAAAAATCCAAAGTATCAAAAGAGCAAATGGCAGCAGAAGAAAATCAAAGACAAACCAGGTCCAAGAGGAAAGCCACGGGAGAAAAGATGGAAAACCAAACGGATGCCATTGCCAAGTGTTCCGGGGAGAGCGACAGCACCAAGCCCACGCAGAAAAAGTCGCGCCTTAGGTTAAACTGGTTAAAATCTTCCTGCAAACAACCCAGTATTCTGTCCAAATTTTACAGTCTAGGAAAGTTAACTACAAACTTGGGATCCAAAGACCCAGGAAAGGAATATGACTGTGAGTTCGAAGAGTCAGCTATCAAGTGTGAAAATGGTGACAGTAAAGAAGAATATCATGAACCAGCGTCTCCCATGGAAAGCCATCATGGAAAAGGAACTGAAAGAGAACCAAAAAAGGAAGGTTGGTGCACAAGTGGATGGGCTTAAAATTAGTAGGATTAAGAAAGTACAATGCGTGGGAAGGCAGCCTTCAGACTGCGCAGCCTGCAGAGTTCTAAACACAAAATTAGATTTTTCAGGAATTGAAGACGATTTTTAGGAAAGAGAATTTATTTTTATACGTGCTTGTAATTTTTTTCTTTTAGAACTTGACCTGTTTAGCTTAGATCTCGAGGCACTTCTCTAACATTCTGTAATCATTGTATAATATATATAAAAAAGGCAGAATATTACCAGGTTTGTATTTACCACTAGTTTTTGTCATCCATAGAAAGATCAAGTGGATTCAAGATGTAAAGGGATATTTCTGTGAGGAGCAAACAGAACCAAACCCCACTTGCTGTGGCTTTACAAACAATATCCTCTTTTTCCCTTCCAGTGCCTTAATCTTTCCATATTCCCAACCTTCCCAAGAACTAGGAAGGACTCAGGATGTATTAAAGATCTAATCTATTTAGATCTAATAGATACCAATTAGAAATGCTAATTGGCTGGCAGGTCTGGATTTTGTTTATGTCAATGAAACAAGATTGTCTGTTCAGGAAAGGGCTTCAGTTGGAACCCAGTACTTACTGATTTGAAACTTTCCACCTACCAGTTTTTATAAAAAATTGAAGGAATGAAGAGTCTTTTGAGTTCTGCATTTCTCCTGTAGATTTGGCCAAAACTGGCCACTAAATTTAGAAAGGAGGACTAAGAATAAATAGAAGCCAGGCGAACCCAGTGTGGTGCTCCTTGAGGAGGCTCATGGTCCATGCTAAGCACTCAGAGCATTGATGACATCCCAGTATTCCAGAATGTGACACTTGTCACACTTGAAGTATAAAACAAGAGCCCAATCTTAGAACAGAAATTAAAGTTTGAGGGCCACAAGACAGAGGGGTCCTCATTTCCTTACAAGCAGGTGATACCATGAAAACTGCACGTGATCTGTTTTGCTTTTTAATTCCTAACTGAGATCCTTAAAAGGCCGTGGCTGTAACAGTGATTTTCCAAGAATAACCAGGTTCTGAATGCCTTTGGAATAAAGTGCACCTTGCTCAGGGATGTGCCATGTACTTTCTCCAGGTACAGAGCTGGCTGTCTTTGAGCTGGTGGAGAAACTCTTCCAGGGCCAGTTAGTGCTGAGGACGAGGTGCTTGGAGTGCGAGTGCTTCACGGAAAGGAGGGAAGATTTTCAGGACATCAGTGTCCCAGTGCAAGAAGATGAACTTTCTAAAACTGAAGAGAGTTCTGAAAGTAAGTAATTTCCCTCAAAAAGGGTTGTGAGGTGTGTTCCTGCCTCAGCCAGCTGTGGGGAAGGACAGTGCTGTAGTTGGGAAGGAACACGGCTCCTGTTTGTGCTGGCTAAAATTAGAGGTTGTTATCTCCTGTCTTGATTAACTTTAGACTTTGGAAACACGGTGCTGATAATGTTGACAGATCCAGATAATATTCAGATTGTTCCAGATCTCAACACATAGCATAAACTGCCTACAGTCCTTCACTTAGGCACCTGTTTTCTTGCTTATGAACAGGTATTTTCTTTGATTTGAGTCTTCTCTTTCTTCCTGGATAAGAAATCCTGCTTTTTCTTAATTTTACAAGAAATACTTACTTTAAAAAAAAACAAAAAAACAAAAAAAAAACCAAGAATCCAGCTTTTTTCCTTAATTATTCTAAAAAAAAACCATTTAGTATTTTTGATTGTTGTTACCTCAATAACATTTGCATTATGTTTGTGTTAGTCCTGTGGTCTCTCTCACAAATTTTATTGATCTATATGTAGTTTTTTAGATATTTTCAAAAGGAAGCCTGGCAAAAACACATCTTGAAATTCAGAATTTTAGGGGAATTAATTTTAGTTGCCATGGACTTAATTTGGAGCAGCTTTTCCTGCTTTTACTCCCCATTTTGCTGAAGGATTCAAATGAAAATGTGTGGGGTGATGTTCATACGTGAAGTGCTGCCGACAGCGGGTGTTCCTGTCAGCAGTGTGAGGGTGGCAGGGGAGGCAAAATGCAAGAAGTGAGAGGGAACTTTCTGGTTATTTTGGGGATTTGCCTTAATAAGTGAAATTCTGGTCTCATACAAGCTCTCCATTTCTAGACATGGCAACAAAATTCTGTGATCTGAAACAAGCTTTGGAAAAATCCTAATTTTGGGTAACGAGATCCATTAAGCAACATTTTCATCCCTTCCTGAAATGCTCCAAAGATTGAAATATGTCACATATTTCACACATACTGGGTGTTCCTTGCAGTGTTGCAGGTTTGCAGTGGTCTGAACTTGCCATATTTTGTTTTGTTGCTCTTCTGGCGGGATGCATTGGAAATGTAAATATTGGCATCTCTGTGAATGCAGCGATTCTCTTTTCTAGTTTCTCCAGAGCCAAAAACAGAAATGAAGAGTCTGAAATGGGCAATTTCCCAGTTTGCCTCAGTGGAGAGGATTGTGGGAGAGGACAAGTATTTCTGTGAGAACTGCCACCACTACACGGAAGCCGAGCGCAGCCTTTTGTTCGATAAAATGCCCGAAGTGATCACAATTCACTTGAAGTGCTTTGCTGCCAGTGGCTTGGAGTGAGTATGCATTGCCTGCCTTACAAAACAGGGTCCTGCAGCAAGGGAAGTCTTATCTCAAGAGCTGGAAATGCTATGTAATGTTTCCAAAAGATTTCCAGATTGGAATTAATTTAAATTGCTGGGATGCAGCCCCCAATGTCTTTGTGTTGTTACAGGTAGTGGCAGAAATTACCTCCAGAAAAAGTGACTTTTAGGAGACTCCTGAACAAAAAATTTTTAGCTCTACTCTTGCAACAACCTGATATCCTGATATTTCTTAAAACTTTATTCATTTTAAATATCCCCTGTGAGCTCAGAGGCAGCTGTAAGTGCTTTACCAGAACAAGTAATGGAACAAATCTGTATTTTATGGTCAGGTTGTTTCTACCTGAATGTGAGTACTAAAAAGATGAATGTGAGTGGGGAAAAAAAAGATAATCAGGCGATGAGACACTTTTTAAATAGCCAACACTCATTACCCCAAAACTGACCAATTCCTTTAAAAATACTGTGGTGTGTACCTGAATGTGAATACTAAAACTTTGGGGGAAGAAATTATCAGATAAACATTTTAAAGAGCTAATACACCAAAAAAATACCAATTACTTTAAAAACACCATAGTATCAGCATCACTGATACTCAGTTACTGAGTAATCAACTTGATGTTACTTGTAGCAATCCTTATGTTTTGAAAGAAATTGTGAGAGTTTTTTATCTTTTTTTTCATACTTAAGAACTTAGGGATTTTCTTTGGGATGAGAGGAAACAAAGAAAAATCCATCCTTGTACTCTACAGGAATATCCAGGTTTCTGACAGAGTAGAAAGGAAATTTCCTCTGTCTCTGCAATGTCTTTCCATACAAGTCCAGAATCCTAGCATACAAAATTGTCTTTCCCTTGACCTCCGCAATATTTGACTTAAATATTGATTTGTATATATTGACTTACAGCTGCACACTTAAAAATCGTCACTGTTGAGTAGGAAACATGAAAATTATCTTCCATTTACTCCTGTATTTCCTACTTGTTTCCATGAGGAAGGATTGGCAGGTTAATTATCATCCCTCTCCTGCCTCACTGACCTCTTCTGTCCTGGCCAGCTTCAGGTGCTTGCTCCAAACCACTCAGACCAATTTCCAGGTCAGAGTGAATCCAGCCTCTTGTGGTTTTCCTCATGTGTCCTCTCAGTCATGCCATACATTTTCTGCCAAGGGCTACCAGCCAGAGATTAAGGAAGTCAGAGTGGAAAACCTGATGTAGAAACCTGTGGTGAAGCGGAAACCCTTCTAAAGAGTTTCCTGATTTTTGGGTTGGATGTTTTATCTTGGACAAAACCCTGTCCTTGCTAAAAGTAGCAACAAACTCTTCTAGTGGCTTTAAACTTAAATAAGACAAGAATCTTGAGAGAACTTTTAGCTCCCATAAAAATTTGGAAATCTGATCTGCTCAGTTCTCCTCTACTGAGTTCTCTGGTGACTGAGTTGTAAATAAATGAGAAATGAAGGGTAATGTAAATATTTACAGTTAATAGGGATTTTATTCATCTTTTCTAGATGCTGCTTTTCAAAGTGTTTTGGTTTAAAATAAAGCAGCCAGTGTGAAAATCTCCTTGCCTGGAGAAGAGTAATTCTCTGGCAAGTGTGTGTGTGTATGTGTGTGGAAAAATGCCAGGCCATGTGTGAGCAGGCTGTGAAGCTGTTCAGAAGGAATTTGTTACTTGCTAACATGTAATTAAGCATTTCCACTCTAGAAATTTAACAATTTGTGAGAAAATCAGCTTTTTGTCTTGTGAAATTCACTGCAGTGGGTAAAATGTCACTAATTTATGGTCTCAAAAGATGTGGCTGCAGAAATCAGGTTTGCTGTGTTTGAAGTGCATCAGCCAGAGCAGGCAGAGTACTTGGCATGCAATTTTTCTGTCTTCAGATTCTTATCATTAAGAAGAACAAAAAGCTATAGGAAAAGATTTCCTCTCTTATTTCCTCCTCTCCAAATCTTTCTGATGCTGGATGTCATTGAGAAGAAAGGTAGAGCCTGCTTTTTCCTGTTTTCTGTGAATATGAGTGTCCCAGTGTGCTTGAGTGGAACTGGATTTCTGATCCAGGGTTATCAGCCAGCAGTTCTGTGTTTCTTGACTCTCTTCTGAATATCTCTATTTCTGGCTGCTGACAATAGGGATTTTCAGAAGGTTTAAGTTCTATTATTCCTGATTCTATGCTCTTCTGTGTTCCTTTTGCTGGAGTGAAACGTGTATGATAAGAGAGGTCTGAAGTGAGGTTTCACTTAAATGGAGTGACTGAGGATCTGTGTGTGGTGTCAATGTATTTATTTCTGTGGTTCTGAACAGGAATGAAGCAGAATCAAAATTAAATCCAGGAAAACAATAATCTGTCACTGCAGTTATGCCATGGCTGCAGTTTCCTTGGATTTAAGAGCTATTCTTTGCTGAATAATAGCAGTGAGCTCTTTGGAACCTCAGTTTTACAGGGCTTGTCTGTACTCCCCAGTATTTTTCCCTACAACACCCTCACAGTTGAGTAAGACTGAGTCATCCCTGGAATTTATTAGGACATCACAACCTATAGTTCAATAAAGGGGTTAATTGATCTGGGCTGATGCAATGTGTAAGTCATCAAGAGCACAATCATTCAAGGAGGCTGATGCACAATAATGAAATCCCAACACTGAGCCTCTTCAAACTCTGTAGAAGATCCTTGTAATGAAAGGACTTTTCCCCTCCTGGTAAATTTGTGTGCTATGAACAAAATACTGAATACTTAAGAATACTAGAGGCTTTTCCAAAGTAAACCAGCTAGAGAACTGTTTGAAAAAACAGAATACCATAGGACAGCTAGTGCAGAATCCCACGAGAGCACCACTGGCACTGCTACAGTGCACTGAGAGCTGAGGAAAATTAGTCACAATCTCTGAGTGGTATTAAAGCTACTTGAAAGTAAAATAAGTAATGCTTTATTTAGTAAATGACTCTTTCAGGAGGGGAAAAACCAAACCCAAGCCTGCTTGGTTCAGCCTTGGCTGTTGAAGAGGTTTTCAGTTTGTTTTTAAACAGGAGGGTGAGAGAGAGAAAGGAGGTGTTTGTGCAGAGGTAGAAGCATGAATGATAACAATCAGCTGAATTTTTATCATCCCTATTTAAAAATTTATTCTTAGCTGCTACTAGAAAAAGGGGATCTCTTAAATAGTTAAATCTTACAGCCCAGAAATGGTTAAATTTTAACATTACAGTCATAAAAACGCCTTTCCTGATCTGGGGTGCTTGGGATGCTGGTGCTGAGCCAGGGAGCAGTTCCCATATCCGTACCTTAGAGGAGAAGGATACGGATACACCTCTGGGCCACCTAAAGTGGGGGTTTTGGGAGCTGCTGTGGCACGAGCTGTAACCTGTGTGTGTCCCTTGCCAGGTTTGACTGCTATGGGGGCCTGTCCAAGATCAACACGCCCCTGCTGACACCCCTGAGGCTGTCCCTGGAGGAGTGGAGCACCCGGCCCACCAACGACACCTACGGGCTCTTTGCCGTGGTCATGCACAGCGGCATCACCATCAGCAGCGGTCACTACACGGCCTCAGTGAAGGTCACAGACCTGCAGAGCCTGGAGCTGGACAGGGGCAACTTCCTCCCCGAGCCCGGCTACGCCGCCCTCAAGCCGGAGCCGCTCAACGAGGAGGAGGCGCGGGCCGTGGCCGAGGACTACGACGACGGAGAGGTCTCCTTCAGGCTCAACGGCGCCGCGCCGCCGGGGAAGGTGCTCAGCAAGAAGAACATGGAGGCCGTGGGACTGCTCGGGGGGCAGAAGAGCAAGTCTGACTGCGACCTGTACGTCAGCAAACAGCCCAACCCCGAGAAGTTCCTCAGCACAGCTCCCGAGCCCCGCAGTGCCGAGCCCAGCGGCAGCGCCGAGCCCAGGGCAGAGCAGGGTGAGCCCCCGGCGCTGGCAGCACACGGACTGGAAAACAAAGCTCTCTACGTGCTCCAGAGCCTCAAGGAGTACGAGGGGAAGTGGCTGCTCTTCGATGATTCCGAAGTGAAGGTCACAGAGGAAAAGGACTTTCTGAATTCTCTTTCTCCGACATCGTCATCTACATCAACTCCTTACCTACTGTTTTATAAGAAAATTGTAGAGTGATGCTGGACTTTGACTGTAAATATTCGGGATTTGCATACACCTCTCGCTCTGATTTGCGTCAAACTACCTGGAAGGAACGGCTGTTTGTTTTTTGAAGCTACTGATTCTTCATCTTTCTGGTCTTTTTTCCTTTGGTGTCAAGTGGCTCAACTTGAATTAACAAAACATGACATAGGACTTGACTCACACCATAATTTTTCTGCTGGAGAATAGTGCTATGACCTTTTAGAAATACCAGTTTGTATAGATCGCAAGCGATGCCTACAGCACCCAGTAGTGGTTTTAATGCAGCTCTAGGTCTCAGACATGCCTATTGTATTATTAGCTTTTTTTTTCTTTTTTTTTCCTTTTTTTTTTTTTTAAATAAAAGTTATTTGTATTCATACCTTGGAGTAAATGTATATTAACTAGCAAATTTCATCAGAAGTTGTGTATTTTTGTAACTTGGGAAGTAACACTTCATATTTAGTCTTTGGGTAATCGACGTGGTTTATTCTCCTGTTCCAGTTCTTTCCTGTTCCTTGCAACTTGAAGCACAAGGAAAAGGGGTCTTGGAACCTTGTCCAGTGCATTGGAGGGAACTAAACTTGATGGAAGTGTTTGACTGGTCTAATTTGCATCTTGGTGCATAGGTGTTAATGAGCAAAGTGTAAATAGGTGTGATTAATACTTCAAAGCAGGGGCAGAGTGTAGTGTAATTAAAATAATTTTGTACTTTGAAGAGTGAAGCCCTCTAATCTGCATCTCTGTTTGGGGGGGGTTGGGAACTTAGTGGTGACCTTCTAACAGTTCATTTGTACCTGGAGCTCACTGAAACGTGGGGGAAGAAGAGAGCATTTGGCTTTGATGCTTTGTTAAGAATGTATATATGAAATAAAAAAGTTATGATCCGCATCTGCGACAAGCAGCTCAGCCTGTTGTGTTTGGAGAGGGGAAAGCAGAAAGGGAGAGGGGTTTGAGAAGAGTTACAAAAAGGTTGGGAAATTATCTTAAAAACCCAGAAGATTTAAAGTGCGTTCAGAATAACATTCTGTGGGTTTCAGCTGATTCTTGTACAGTATCTCCTAATTTGAAGGCACTTTTTGACTAGTGAGGTTTAGGGGAAACATACTGCAAAACCAAAACCATTTGCAGTAAATACTAGAGATGAAAATCCCAGATTGTCTGTCATAGAACTGAAGGTGACTCCTAAAAACTTGTAATTAAAATCTTAACAAATACAACTCAAACAAGGGGGATTGTTCAGTGGCCCAGGACGGATGGAATGGCACCAAGTGTTGCTGCAGGCTGTGAGTATACCCTGGATAGATTTAATCTTTTTCCACTACAAATTCATTGATTTACAGGAAAAGCCCTAAAAACCTCTGCCTAGTTAATTCTGCAATACTTAAATTTTTACTGTCTTTTATTATAATGTATAAACACTGAGGTAAGTCAGGAAAAATCTCTTCCAGTGTATTTTCCATGTTAGGTTTGACCTCTGATTGTTGTGCAGGCTGTGATTTTGCAGCATAAAAAATCTGCAGTGACAAAATACACTTTCCCTTTTCCAAAGCATTGCACCATAATAATAAATTATTTCAGAGTCTAAACCAAGAAATAGCTACATTACAAAAGTATTAGTAATCTTACCTTGCAAGGGCAGCCCAATCCCATTACAGAACGCAATTTTTTAGGCTTTGCTGAATTTCAGCCTGCAAATGAAAGTTTATTTTTCCACACCTGGTGCGAGACTTTATCTTTTTCATTCAACTGCGGGATCAGGAATGTTCCAAGGAAACAAAATACCATTATTTTCACCAAAACAGGATGTAAGGAAGACCCAGCTGCCTTCCATCATCCCAGTACAGCTTGGGAGGAGGTTCTTTGTGGCAGCTGAAAACAGCCTCTGCTGGAAGATGGTGAATAACAGCCTCTCCTCTGGCACAGGGAGAGGGAGTGGGGGTGGGTTTTTGGGATATTTACTCAAGCACCACTTGGCCCCCGCCAAACTTGTTGCTTGTAACTCCTGTCCTGGAGCAAGACTGCTGTAAATTAAAGTTTCATCCTCTCATGGCTACTGGGATTTGTTTTCACTGTGTACATATTTTTAATGCCTCTTCCTGTAAATCTCTTCCAAAGCCATTCCTTCCTTCCTTAGTATTTTCCATTATGAGATTCCCTGACTCTTGTAGCACTTCCAAGGCCTTGTCAACACCCCTGGGCTTTGCAAGAGGCCTTGGACTATCCATAAAAAGGTTGAAGTTTTTCTTTCTGCAGGAAACTCCATGCAGGTGTTCCCATGTTCTATCCCGTGACACAGAACTAATTCAGGATTATTCTGTTCCAGGGAAACAGAGCCTGGCACACAAAACACATCCCTGTGGAGCTGTTGGGATAACAGAGCATGGGAGAAGCCTCCAATAACCTAAAATAAGTATCAGGAAGAAAAAAAAGAGACCCTCCCCAGCCTAAACCCTCAGTGCTGCTGCAGAAGGGGGGGCACTTCATGTATAAACCCATTTTTCCTCTTATTTTTATAGAGTATGTTTATCAAATTCAGGTTTTCTGTGTATATCTGTATTTTTATGCAGATTTAGCTATTTATGGAGAGAGAGTAAGTGTGTTTAATCACATACCACCACTTCCAGGGGACTTCATTCACCACAGAGAGGAAAACTATTAAGGAGAAGATTTAGGAGTTGTGGACTCAGCTCCAAATCTGATGTTTCCTCGAAGTTCTGTGTTAAGACCCCGAAATATCTGCTGCAAAACACATCTTTCTTCACATAAACAGCAATGCAAAGAATGTTTTCTATGTACCCTTTTAAACTGTGGTACCATTTTAGGTTCTTTTTCCCCACAAAATTAGGCTTTAAATTAAAAAATGGACACTAAATCAGTTTAGTTCCATGGACACTGCTAATTCCAAAGGATGAGGAGATGCTGGGACTTCCCAGCTGCTGGAGATGTCCATGAACACACAGAAGTGAAGCTGAAACTTCACCTCATGGACTGAAGGAGCTGAAGCGGTACCAAGCTGTCCCTCCATCTGCTGCTGGCTGCAGATGGAGTTATTTTTGTTTGCAGCAAAAGAACAGGGATAATAAACAATCACCACTTGGTTAATTAATGTTACCATGACTTACCTTGCTCTGAACCTTTTCCCCAAGGATGCTGAGCCCTGAAGTCCAATGCACAGGGAATTAAAGTGTAAACATTCACATATTTAATAGTACCATCAAAATAACCATCATCATCACTACATTAAAAACTTCCAAAATGCATTTGCGTATGCTCCTAATATAAATTAAATATAGGAACTAAAAGTAAATAAATTTAACATTAGGTAATGCTATAAATAAAGGTAAATGCGTTTAGTGTACCTTTGAGTCATAAAAATGCCTTAAAAAACAGGATAAGTTTACAGCTCATCACCAATACTCTGGATACCACTGCCATGATTTTTTTTTTTTTTTTTTCAAACATTGAGAAGTCTACATTTGACAATTCAGAATGATTTTTTGGCCACTGAACACTTTGATGGAGGAAGAGGTGTGTGGGATGTCCAGGATGAAGTCCAAGTTTTATTTCACAATAAAACTTCTTTGATTCCCAGCGCTGATAACAAGGCTCTTTTTCTTTTCAAAACCTTAATTTTTTAAGTGCTTTTTTTTTTTTTTTTTTGGTTTTTAACTCGTTTAGATTTCCATTTTGCGAAGGCTCATCCTGCTGAAGGAGTCTCTGAGGGAGAGAAAATACAATGATGAGCTCAGATTTTCCATGGTGAAATAAGAAGCCTCAGCAGATGAATGACTCTGAACTGATTTCCAGTATCTCCTAGAGCTGATTACTACAAAAACTAAGAAACTAAGTCCACTGGCATTAAAACTCATTGTTTTTCCAATGGATTGGGTTTGGGTTTGTATCTGGGATCATCCAACTGCCCAGAAAACTGACAGAAGTACACAGAGAAGCAGCACAAACCATCTGCACAACTGAAACCTTCTTTAAATCTGAATTTCAAATACATCCCTAAAGTGGATTTTGCCAGGAATACTTGGAGTTGGACTCGATGATCCTTGTGGGCCCCTTCCAGCTCAGGATATTCTATGATTTTCAGGATATTTTATGTCATACCTGTATTAGGCTGCCTGCACAGGCTGATTTTCACAAGATTAGGTAACAATTACCACACCAAAGGCACTGGTGGGGAGGGAAGTACTGCTACTCCCACCATCCCAGCCAGGAAAAGCTGCCAGGGAACATCTGGGACACAGTGCATGACCTGGGGAGAGCTCAGACCATCCCAATGCTGGGCAGGGAAGGAAGGGCACCTCCCTGCAGCACTCACAGCCACAAACCACCTCAGGTCAGCTCCACAGACATCCAGCCTTGTCCTGCTGCCAGGGAACTCCACAGGGGTGCCCAGGTCACAGATTCCATGGAGGGTTCCTGCAGGGCACCACCCCTGTTCCTGTTCTGGGAGCCACAGCCTGGCTGCAAAGTGGCTGTACCCAAATTCCACCTGCTCATCCACGACCTGCCCAGGGAGGTTTTGGTCTCCCCATCCCTGGAATTTTTCCAGACCAGGTTGGAGCACCCAGCTCGGGTGGAAGGTGTCCCTGCCCACGGCAGGGAGTGGGACTGGACGATGTTTAAGGTCTTTCCAACCCAAACCCTTCTGTGATCCTGTGATCCCCACTGGGGTTTTTACACAAAACCCAGTCTCCAGCTTCCCGGTCTTTCAGCACAGAAGACACCTACAATTTTTCCCCCTGGAGTGTCTGATCTCAGTTTCACTGGGAATAAAGTCCTGCCACACTGAGGGTGGTTTTGCATCTAAAAAGAATGGGATGCAGGATGGAAACAAATAAAAAAACCAACTGTCACAGCTGAGGAACAAAAGGAACGTTGCAAACACCACCTACCACAGCTGCTGGGAAGGGAATGTGCTCTCAGGAGGGACAGAAGGGAAAAGGGATGGGCTCAGCCAAAAGAGCCAGGACTGAAAACAAACGGATGGCGCAGGATCCTGATAAGTTCAGACCCCACAGTTTCACACCCTCCTTTCTCTGTGCCCCAAGAGGAACCCCAAATATGCACCTGTGGCACGTGACGGGCAGCACTGCCTTGTAGAGCTGCGGGATCTTCCTGTTGATCAGGGGCTGCAGAGCCTCCTTGAGCCGGTGGTAGTTGCGCTCCAGCTCCCGCTGATATTCCTTCTGGTCCGGCCCGATCAGGCTCTTGTTCTTCCTCAGGGCATCCTCACACCTGCAAAACAAAAACCGTGTGAGAGCTGGGCACACAGAAACACCCCCTTGCTCCAGGTTTGTTAATCCAATAGTACAAGAACATCCATGCTGGCCCTCTGGGATCACAGGGTCCTTTATCGTGTCTTTTGGTAATCAAGGCTCAGCTGAACCACCTGGTGTCCAGGGGCAAGGAGAGGGAGTCACATCTCCAACTTCCATTTCGCTCCCAGAGTGACAACTCCTTTGTTATTGTCATTTACTGTCCAGTTACATTTATCCTCTCTGAAGAGAAATGAAAAGCCCATCTCCACAGAGCCACTTCCAGTCCCAGTGGATTTAAAGATGGATGGAATCAGGAGAGATTAAGAAATAGCAGCCTGGGATGTTCGTCAGGAACTCTTCTGCTTGCAAAGATGCAATTTAAATAAAGGGTATGAAAACAACTGTATCAGCAAAGCCATTTATTTCATAGGGGAAAACTATGCTGCCACTGGATCTATTTGCTTACAACATTTTAATTTCAATTTCAATTGTTTTGGTGTTTTTTTAATTTCTTGGTGCTTGTAAAAGATGCTGGACTGAGCCTGCAGTTTGCATGACTCCAGGAAAGTAGAGCAGCCAGCACATTTCTCTGGGGAATTGTGCCAGCACCTCTCCACTCTGCTTGGAGAAATTCACTTCAGAAAGAAATTTCATCTCTGGGACAGTCCAGCAGATCCTCCTGACCCTGCCAGGCTGGGAGTTCACTGTGATTCCTGGGACACTTCACAACTGAGTTGGAAGCGCCAATTCCTTCCTGATAAACAGCAAAGCCCCTGCGGCCACGGAGCAGCAGCACCAACAGGGAAGGGCTGGGCAGGTGAGGAATGAGCTGCACATGGAACCTGGGCAGGTGGGGGACACCAGGACAGCCCAGTGTCACTGCACGTGCCCCTGCCTGGGGTGGCAGCAGCCACTGCAGCTGGCAGGTGCCTTGGGGACCCTTTCCATACCTTTTTGTGAAGTCCTTGAAACAGAGCCGGAGTTTGTTGTGGTGTCTGAAGAGCTTTGGGTCGTTGGGGATTTCAGACAAGAAAACTTGTGCAACTTCTAACGGTCCCTTTAGGAGAAGAAGGGGCAAAGTGAGTTTCTGGAAACTGTCTGTCATATCCAATCGCTGGAGAAAGTTCAGCCACATAGAAAACATCCACAAAACACATTTCCTTACACAAAACATCCTGAAGAGCTGCAGCTGGGAAATGTGATGTAAATCACCAACCTCAGTGACAACTGAGTCTCTCTCAGGCCTTGCTTTGTTTTATTTAAAACTCTGCTTTTGGAAAACAGTGTGAGAAACTGCACAGATTCTCCATTTGTTTGCCTTTATAAGGACTCCTGACAACGTTTGCTCAACTCACTACTACGGCAAAGTTTAAACAATGCAGATGGAAGCCAGGGAGGGTTTGCCAGCACTGCAAACTTAACCCAGCGCTCAGAACTCCAGCTGATTTTTTTCCAGCTTGTGCACTGTGCTTTACTCAAGCTCCTTCAGCTTTTCCTCAGTTTTTCTCCACTGCTTTCCATTTTGTTGGAAACCCACAGCAGGACACAATCCTGCAGAGCCTGGCTAACAAAGGGAAAGCAATGAAACTTGGAGGGAAGAGCAGCAGGCAGAAATAATTTCAAGTGCCAGGAAGGAGCAGTAACTGAGGGAGGGATGTTTCTTCCCAGCCACTTTTCACATTTTCAGGACTCATACAGCAAAATCACTGAGAACAGCTGGCCTGGACCTACCAGTGACCTTAAACATCCCACAGACTCAACATGGAAAAAATTCCAAGGGAGTCCAGCTGGGACAGTGATCCTTACCTGATTCACTGTGGTACCTACTGATCCCTGCAGCACCATCTGCAGCATCTTGGGGTCTGCAGGGTCTTGGTGGGTGGCAAAAGCCAATTCCTGTGTTTTCTTCTGCATGTCCTCGATGGCGACTTCAATGGGGGTCAAAATGATCTAAGCAAGAAGCCAGAACAGGATTTTTATTATGGCTGAGCTTGGCAACCGGGCACAGATCTTCAGGAACACCCAGGTCACAGTGGGGTGGCACCACAAAGAGGTGGAGGACACCAACAGGACTGACAGGACTTCAGAAATGCATCATCTTGGTTCAGTGGCATCAAGAAAAGGTTTGATTTTTAAAAGTGTTTCTGGGCACTCCAGAGCTATCTGAGATTTTTCTGAGTGGCACACGTGTCCCTTTGGGTCACTGCAGGGTTCCAGCACTGCCAGTCCCTGAGCACCGTTCACAGTGTCCCAGTGACCACATCTGACCTTGCCCACCCTTGGGAAATGAACACAACCTCCATTATCACAGAATCATGGAATGGTTGGGTTGGAAGGGATGTTAAAGCTCCCCCCATTCCACCCTCATCACAGGCAGGACACCTTCCCTAGACCAGGCTGCTCCAAGCCCAATCCAACCCAGTCTGCAGAGCTCTCCAAGAACCCTGCATGTACCAGGTCTGGAGGTGGTGGGGCAGATGCACCCTTAGATCAGTCTGGGCTTAGTTTGGGTTGAACAGGAACAGCGAGAAGTTCCTAGGAACTCCTAAGCTCCTAGGGCACGCTTGAACTGGAGCTGAAGGAGCCTCCTGCACCGTGCAGCGCTGGGCACTGCTCCCCCCCAGGCTCTGGCCTCACCTCCTCCTTGTGGATGACGTTGATCCTGGTTTTGATGTAGGGGAAGGCGTGGGAGGTGGTGAGGATGGTCTTGCGCTTGAACTGCTCGTGCAGGTCGCCGTGGGCGCGGCCGTCCAGCGTGAAGGGCGTGCAGTACATGAAGCGCCGCAGGTTGTAGTTCTTGTCGAAGTAGGTGATCCTGTCCTTCATCTCGTACGTGTCGAAGTAGGGCTCCACGTACGTGATCTGGATGTAGGCCTGCAGGGACAGCAGGGAAGGTGCTCCTCAGCTGCACCGTCCCCGCTGGATCTGTGTCCTCCCAACACCACCACTGGACAAACCAGCGAGGGCTGGGGTTTGCCTTTAAGGACCCCACCGACACTGGAGGGAGCGCGGTGCTGGGAACGCTCACTTTGTGGGCTGGGTAAAGCACAGCTCGCTGTCCTTCCCCTTTCCTGCCCTTCACATCATGGAATGCTTTGGGTTGAGAAGGGACCTTAAAGCCCATCCAGTCCACCCCCACCACGAGCAGGGACACCTTCCACTATCCCAGGTTGCCCCAACCTGGCCTGGGACACTTCCAGGGATGGGGCAGCCACAGCTTCTTTGGGCAACCTGTGCCAGGGCCTCGCCACCTCACAATGAAGAATTTCTTCCCAATACCCAATCTAAACCCTTCCCTGCCCCGAGCCACAGTCCTGTTTCCCAGGCCTGCTCCTGCTCGTCCTGCTACACATAAAGCACGTGGCACAAGGGTGACAAAATGCTGGAGCTGCACAAAAGCCAGGGAATGGCACAGCCCCTCCTTCCTTGCACCCAGCAGAGAAAGGCCAACACAGCCCAGGCCTCTGTCCTTCAACCTCCTCCCCTTCCCACCCACCACTACCAGCGCAGGGAAGGGAGTGGCCAATTCTCCATCCCTGTGCTGGATCTTCCCAAACTCTCCTCCCAAGCAGCCACAAGATGCTCAGCACATGGATTTTGTTGCCCACGTGGTGAAATTCAAGGGAGATTTTGTCCCACTACATTTTCACCCATTCAGGACTTGTTCTACACCTGCACTTGTGCCATTACCTTGTTGGGATCAAGTTTACATTTGTCCACAGGGTTGGAGTCCTTGATCACTTCCAGAACATCTTCCCCAAACCGTTCTCCATAAAATCCCTACAATCAAGAAGAAAGCAACTGAAAGCAAACATCAAATGCAGCCCTGATGGGGGCTGGGGGACAAAGGCACATTCAGGGGAGGTGAAGCTCCACATGCCTTTCACAGAATGTGATCTGCTGAACCCAGGAGAATTCCAACAGTCACATTCCAGGGGCAACGGGAGAAAACAAGTCCTGGAAAGCAGGAGAGCTTTCCAACAGTGCCTGGTTCTGAACAAGGCACTTGGGTTTGTTTTGTGTCTGTGAGCAACTAAAATGGGTCAGTTTGGCATCCACTGGTGCTGAAAATGATAGAACTTTGTAATCATTTTAGTTAATGGTTTTAATTAACTTTGAAATGAATTGGTTTAAGCATAACATACATATATATATTAATTATAAATAGTGTGTTATTCTTAAATTACTCTTAGCCAGCATTTTGCAAAGATGTCATAACCTACTTCTGCAGGAGCACAGCCTCGGAAAATTAATGAAGCTTTAAGTTTTGATAAACTAACTCTGCTATGCTTCAATGAACAAGCCTGGGAGAGAGAGGGATTGCTGAGGTTGGACATCTGGAATGTAGAATTTATGGACCACAAGGACATTTTGGAGAGGCCAGAAGATAAAGAAGAGACTAACACAGACTCATCTTATGCCTTGGAAAGACCCTACTGGATGAAGAAGATACTGGAAACACCACAAATTCTCAAGAAGAACCTCTCCCTGATCAGGGAATTCCTCTCCTCCCACAGAGGTGGCACCAGCAGGAGGACAGGAGATACTAGCCCCAGCTCTGGGACACCCAAACTGCTTTTCCAAGGGGCTGCTCCTGTGAAACAACTGATGGAAACCAGTTAAACTTCCAGTTAAACCCTCTCACCTCCAGCCGATGGGAGATTTCAGCTAACTTGGTTATTGCAGGCTCCTTGTAAACAAACTCTTGCTCATCCAGGTCTCCAAACTTAGTTCCATAAAAACCAACTCGGAAGTAGGTGCCAAACATCCTCTTTCCATCCTAGGGATGGAGAAACAAGAGGTTATTTCAGGGTGGGGACATGCACACCCCCAAGCACAGCTGCAGGCAGGCTCCTGAATTTATGCAAAATGAAAAGAAATTAAAAAACAAGGGAAAAAAATCAGAAAGAAAGAAGAGAAAGAAAAAAACACACCTGGAACTCAGCATGGATGCATTTAGCAGCAAACACCACAACGGAATTATAAACTAACATGGAATTACATGGATCAGTTACGACCATTAGCCCAACCCTGCAATGACTTCTCCCAACCCAGGAGGAGCCTGGAGGTGCCATCATGGAATTATAGAAAGGTTTGGGTTGGGAGGGACCTTAAAGCCCATCCAGTGCCATCCCTGCCATGGGCAGGGACACCTTCCACTATCCCAGGCTGCTCCAAGCCCCAATGTCCAGCCTGGCCTTGGGCACTGCCAGGGATCCAGGGGCAGCCACAGCTTCTCTGGGAACCTGAGACTCACCACCCTCACAGGGAAGAATTCCTTCTCAATATCCCATCTAAATCTATTCTCTTTCAGTTTAAGAAGCATCAGATGTCTCTGAGAGGCAGCCAAAGGTAAATCCCTGTTGGGATCATTATTTGAGGCTCTCCAAAGCCTATGCAGAGACCCTGCAGGGGGGTCAGACACCCCTGGAATCACCCAGCATCGATTCCCGCCAAATCCACCCTCCAGGAATTGCAGGGTTGGGCCCAAGTCAATGGCCAGTTCACTCACACACACACGAGTGCTTTTTAACCAGCATTTCAGCTGGGAGGTGTTACACTCTCTAGGAACTGTCTAGGAGAGAGGGCCAAAGTCACTCCTGGTGAAAGCAGATGCAATCCTGTGCCATGTACCTGCTTCCAGGGGAGCCAGTGGTGAATTTGGCCCCGAAACGCAACAAAAGTAGAGAAACAAGAAAGATTTTTTGCTGGAAAGGCAACGGAGAAAATCTGATTAAGAGAGAGAAAGAGAGAGAAGAAAAATGCTTTAAAAATTAAACACACCTTGCTTTTGTTAAAGAACTCACGCTGCATGCACAAACCAGGGATGCCTTTCAGCAAGAAACTCCAAAATGTTCACCTTTACTCTCGTGACAAAGTGGGATGCAGTTTAGGACACTCAGTGTCCCTGAGCTGGGTTAGATTTTGGCTTCAAACAGCCCTTACAGGTGTCCTGGCTGCCAGGTTTTATTTTAGTATTTTGCTATGGCAAAACTGATCTCTTGTGGTGATGGTGAACACGATCTATGGAAGGCAAAGAGGATAAATAAGCCAAACTAAAATTTAAAAAACCCTTCAGGCAAACTCCAGACTGAAAAAAGCATAGGCATGGCCAGCCACTGCCTTGGCCTGGCTGGAGGAAATTCTGGAGCATCCCACTGGACATGCCTGAGGTCCAAAAACTTCCACTTCACAGCTGAGCTCTGCCCTCCTGAAGGCACCTGGGGTGAGTAGCAGCCCTCATCCCAAAAAAGCAACACTTGGCTGTGTCCAGGCTCCCTGGACCCTGCTCTAGCCTGTCCCTCTGGGAATCCTCTTCCTGAGAGGGGCTCTTCTCCAGTCCCACTGCCAGGGGTTTCATCTCAGCACAGGATCCCAGGAGCCCCTCCCAGGGTGGGAACTCTAGCTGCAGAGCTATTGCTGTTTTACTGGATGTGGCCATTTCCCTGGATTCCCTGTCTTTGCCCAGTGCCCTTCCCTCTGGATCCACGCAGGATTGAGCTACTGAACCCTTTTTCCTCATCACTACCTTTTCAAAGTCACAAGCCTGGATAACATCACCCACACTAAAATCCCTCAATGCCCAGCATGTCCAGCTTCCATCTCACTGTCACAGACCAAAGGCTCTGACTCCAGGGCTCCTTTCTCCAAGTCCTTCCCAAGGCAGCACCTGGTGGAAGGTGGGGTTGGAACCTGATGCTCTTTAAGATCCTTTCCAACCCAAACCATTCCATGACTCCCTGTCTGCCTGGGGGGAACGGCCACATGGATCAGCTCCCCAGACCCAGCACAAGGTTTGGGCATGCTCCATGGGGAAGTTTGTGGGATCCTGCCCCAACCCTGGCACAGGGTGGTGGAGGACACACTGATTTCTAATTAATGAGCTTTTTCCTTCTTCCTTGGCCAGGGGTTTTCAGGGTGTGAAGCATCTGCAGAACCAGATCCCTACAGGTTGAGTTTTTGCCATGGACACCTGCCCAGGCAGCTCCTTGTTACAGGCAGGGTAGAAATAACAGGGGAGGAAGAGGATGCTGCCTGTTGATCAGGATAAATCACTAAGGAGTTCTGCTGGCATTTACTAAATCCATAAAATAATAGTTTTGGGGCATTGGGGAGCCCCAGGAGTGGCAGAGCTGCAGGGAAGCCCTGTGAGATTCCCTGTCCCTGTGTGAGGGCAGCTCCCAGCTCATTCCCATGCAGACCCTGGCTTTCCCTAGTAAATCCAGATGCTGAACCCCAGTTAAAGGGACCCCAGGAAGAAGAGCCAGCAGTGAGGAGCACTGTCAGCCCCTGATGTGACTCATGCTGGGAATCTGTGCCTGGAAGCAAGGGAATGGAAGCAAATCCATTTGGGAGAAACACCTCCAGACCACTCCATGCCTCCCAGGGACACTCAGGAGCTGCCAGTTCCCTGGGATGAGCAGAGCTCAGCTCCATGCCTGGCATTAGGGATAGGGGATGGCTCCATACTGGGATCTCTGAAACTCAGCCAACACCAAACCACTTCCCAACCACAGCAGTGGAAACTGAACAAGTAACTTAATGCTCCATGGTCTTGTTTCTGGCAAGAGCTAAAAATGCAGGTATGAGGGAGGAATTATTAAATTATTAAAAGCATTGTATCTCCTATTATTTTATCAAAAATAATAGGACTTTGGGAGGAGAAGAGAATGAAGGTGAACACTGAATAGCCATCACACAACTGGCAGAGCAGGTAACAGCCACCATGACTTATGAAGGTTCATGATTTGTTATTATGCATGGTAAATACCTTTCCAAATTGCTGGGAATAAAGTTTTGGGGTTATTTCTTGCACGCACACAAAAAGCTTTGCCAACAAGATTTGGGGAAAAAAAAAATAAATCAGATGCAAGAGGAATCATCTGCTTCCTTCACCAAGACAGCAGCAGCTGCCTGAAGGGTGTAGGAATAAAAGCAACACCTTCCAAATGCAGAATCCAACCATCTTTACCAAACTCAGCACTGTTCTTTTTCTGCTCAATTTTAACCCAAGGTCCTTTACAGTGCTGCCAACTACTACAAGTCTTCCAATATTGATTTTTTCTGGGAAAGGATCAGCTCCTGGAGTCCTGTTATTCACTGGCAACCTCCCCCTGCACAGCTTAAAAAGCATTTTTAAATACTGATGGTGCAGCATGAAAAGATTTTTTTCTTAACTTTCCTAACTGGAAAGCAAACCAACAGAATGAATTTAATATTTATTCCATGAATAAACACACAAAGCCTTTCACTTGGTGTGCTTAAGGAGAGCTCAGGAATGCTTTGGTGTCAGACTCAGGACACTGCAATGCTTGTAGTTGGCAACACCACACTTCTTGTGCCATGAGGGGGGTGTTGCTGTTGGCATAGCTCTTTGTTAAAATGAAATTGGGGGTTCCACAGTGTAAAACAAACAAAAAAAAAAAAAACAAAAAGGGGAGGTGGGGGGAAAAGGGGCAGAGAAAGGGAAAAAAAATTCCACAAGTAGGAACTTACCACAACAGACAATAGTAAGAGTGGGGAGGAGGGTCAGCAACCAGGGCGATAGAGGAGAAAACAGAAAGTATTTAATTAGGGAAATTCCATAAAACAAACAAGCAGCAAATTGGCAGCAAATAAATTTTAAAATTAAAAAAAAAAAAGGGTGAGCATCCATTAAAATATTTCAAATAAGGGAGAAAAAAAGGGCAAAACATGCAACAAACCTGAAAGCTACAAAGCACAAAGGTCAGAAAAAGTGTGGCAATGAAGGAGCACGATGACAGACGAGAGCTGAACCCACGGTGTCTTTTACCATGCAGTAAAACATGACCAAGTGGTGTTAGAATCATAACCAATGGCAGGAGTCTCTCCAGGGGTCGATTTAGGGGCAGAATAATAAAATAGATGCTCACAGGCCTTGTTGGCTTGAACACATTTACATCATTTCCACACCTAGGACAGGTTCTCTGCTGTGCTGCTGTGTCTGCCTGGACCTTCCGTGGGGACAAGGGGACGAGTTCCAGGGCCAGCCCTGAAGTGTCAGGGTTTATTTTAAGCTGCTCCATTTCCTTTTTTTGCTAGGCTGGAATTAAAACTGACATGCAGACATCACCAGCCCAAATTATGTCCCACAACACCAAAGGTGTTTGGTTGCAGCCTCAGTTCAGTCAGTGTGTGGTAGAAACCTGGAGGGAGGTGGCCCAAAATGAGCTGCCTGATCCACAGAAAGCAGAGAGAAACTGGAAAGATGAAGCCTAAACAAATAACATCATATTCACAGAGCTTTTTAGTGCTTTCTGAGACTTCTCCATGCTCATGCACCCACTGTGCCAACTGGACTAGGGCTGGAGTCAAACTGGCCCTGCAGATTAATCAATTGCTTTGTCCATTTTTAACCCAAAAGCGTGGTTCTCGTGGTGTGTGTTGCAGAACTGTGAGCAGACAGCCTCCTCAAAAACCCAGGCAGAAAAACTGGCCCCAGTTAACACAACTGAGCCCTTTTCCTGCCAGATAAACCCCTACATAAATTGACTGAGAACAGAAGGAAGCAGTTTCTCCTCTGAGATCAAAGGTGCACCTGCAGCAAACCAGGTTTGTGTTTGGTACCTCTGAGCATTGGTGCTTAAATCGACCCCTGTGGGTGGGGTGAAAATATGGTATGGAGGGATGATTTTCTGTGTCAATGCTGATGGAAAGAAATATAAACAAATTGTAAAAACAAACTAGTGATGATACAGTGGCTCATTCACCAAAGAACCTCATTAGTGGAACACGTCAGCATCCATGCACTACCTACAGCTGCTTATGAAGAAATTCCTACTACAACCATGGTTTATTGGTATTTCTTTGGTTAATGAATTGTTTTAAACAGCAGACAGCAACAGAAATACCCACAACTAGCACATGTGGGCAAGCGTTGGCGTGAGTCATCTGGAAACTCAATTAGTGTTCTTTGCTAACTAAGATGGAGTTACCTACCTCCCAGCCAGTACTCTGTGTGATAAAAAGTAAAAAGGGCATGTCACAGAAACCAAAAAAAGAGTTTCAAAGGCCAAAACATGACCAGCAATAACCCTGCAATGGTTTCAATGGTTCTAAGTCATCATGCATCCAAAGCAGCCTCCTCTGGCCCAGCACAGCCAGGCTCTCACCAGCCCTTAAAAGCTGGTGGCTTTTGCACCATCCAAGTTTAGAAAGCTTCCTTCAATTATTTAACCACCACATGAACAAACAAATAAACCCCCCAGCATTTCTGGATGTTACCTACCAGGCTAAAGGCAAGGTACAGTGGGTTTTCCCAGCATGCAAAACACAGTTTAAAAGAACATCTGAAAGGATAAACTGGAATTTTTAACTCTTGGGCAGTCGTGAAGTTACAACAAAACTTGGTATGTGATGTTCTCTCGTGTTAAATTCCAGAGGGATAAAACCTCCTGTTAATGATCCCTGTATTTACTGCGGATCATCGTTTGACAATTCTCCTGGAATCATTTTCCTTGCACTGAGCATTTGAAGTCCCTTCACAATTCACCCTGCAGCTGAAAATTCAAGCCATTACCTGGTGAACAATCTTGCTGAATGCTTCCTGCAGTTTACCATGAATTGTAGACAACTTCTTGGCATCTCTGTTGGCTTCATGAATAGGAATAAGGACTTTGTAAACCTCATTAACTGCTTCATACATGCCAGCCTACAAAAATAAGGCCCATCAGATTGCTCCATCAATTCAACAGCCAGAATTACACACACAGCATTTAAATGATCAAACTGCAAAATGAAAAGGTGGCTGAGACACCATTGTGGGGCAATCACATCTTTTCTTAAAATGTACCCAGAGATAAATGGAATAAAATCCTCAGTTACCCCTGAGACCAAGAGCCTGCTGTGTTACACCTTGCTATTAGTAATGAGGATCATTAACACAACCAGTCCTGGGATATTTTGGATGGATACAGGCACAAATGCACAACAAGCTAAACAGGATCCTAACCAAATCTACGGGAATTAAATATGGAAAAGATTAAGTGCACAGCACAGCTTTTTCTGTGCAGGACATCTCCAGCCTGTGTGACTTCTGCATCCACTTCTGGCACTCCAGGAGAGATGGACTTTGGAAAATCCTTAGGATCTCTCTCATGGAGTGGGTCCAGCCCACTGTGGGCAGTGACTGTATAGAGTGGCTTAGCAGGAATTCCAGGTTTTTGCCCTGGAATTATTGCTGCTTGCACTTAAGCCCACTGAATGACACTCCATACTGTGTAGTGGGAATTAATTCACCTGTTTTCCTTGGCCTCTGATGCATGCACTGGTGGCAGTGCATCCACCCTGGTCACACAAAGCTCTCATCCCACTCTTTTTGAAGAGAGGGAAAACCACCATGGTCTTTTTTCCCCATTGTGAACCCCCAAACGTGCAGTGAGGAGGTGAAAGGCACTGGGAACACACCAAGGCCTCTTGCTCCCAGATCCCACCCTTGGCACAGTTTACTCCAGAGGCCTTAATTAGAACTCCAAGTTAAATTAAACATTTACAACACAATTACACACTCAGAGAAAAAAACATTTTACTTCCTACTGCCCAGCAGTGTGAGGTTGCTGGAGAAGGGAGGTAAAGAAATTAAAGTCTTCTACCATGGAGAAAGATGCTGCAGCCTGTTCCAGCAATCCCACCAGACCAGCTTCTGTAAAATACTTCCCAGAACAGATTCCTTCTTCATCTGGGGACACAACATCATCAGAAACTGCTGACTCTTCCAAAACATTGGAAGATATGTTCTGAGGAGATAGATTAAAATACATTTACTCAATTTAAATGACACTCAACACTTTCAGTACTTTGAAAGCCAGCTGATTTGCAGTCAAATACTGGAATTTCTACCAAGGTGGCCTTCTATTTTCATGAAGTATATATATATATAAAATACAGCTTTCTATTTTTGTAGAGTATATATGTAAAATATAGCTTTCTATTTCTGTAGTGTGTGTATATATATATATATACACACATCTATTTTTGTAGAGCATATAAATAAAATACACATTTCTATTCTCACAGAGCAGCATTTCATTCACACAACAGAGTGAGCACGGTTTCGGGATGTAAGCACAGGGACACCCAGCACATGGAGACCCTTTGTACCTCAGCAGCAAACCCCAAAAATCCCTTGGAGAGGATAATCCCCACCTGAAATGTAACACAGCCCACAGGGAGGTATTTCCTGTCCTCCAGCATGCTCAGGTACTCGGCCACCAGGGCTGCAGAGTGCACCAGGCACTGGGCGGACTCGGCGTGGTTGCTCCTCTCGGAGTGCTTCCCTGCCATGTTCTGCAGCCAGGTCAGCCGCAGGTCGGGGGAATTCTGGTAGCCCTTGGCAATCCTGAAGGAAGAGAAACCCTCTGTGACTTCATTCCCTTTCCTTCTGAACCAGCACAGCCCTACAGCATGGCTTTTTCACACCACATTTGGTCCCCTCTGCTTAAACACCAACCCCCCTCAGTGCTGTCTCTTCCTGAGACAAGAAGCTCTACAGATGGGAAGTCACCCTAAATTACAGATTTTTGAGCCAGTTAGTGGTGGGGGAGCAGTGGGGGATGCTGAAGCTCTTGACCAAAGCCCATGTCTCACCTGAGACTGGTAGCAATCCAAAGGTGTGGGACAGTCAGAGCACACCTGGCTGGCTCCCTATGACAAAACCTCTGCTGACTTCTAAGAAGCCTTTCAGAGCCATTTGTGCAGAAATTTGGCACTTGGGAGCTTAACATGGCTCTGGAATATCTTTTGCATAGGGAGACCATTGAATGTACCACCAGAAAGCCTTTTGGGCAAGCAGGTGCTGGAAGATCCCCAAGTTTTCCCTGAAGCAAGCAGGGAGAGTTCTCTCTACTCAGGTGCAGGAGGAGATTTCCAGGGATGGCTGGGGAATGAAACTACTTTTATCCAAGGTAAGCTGCCTAGATGCCAAACAAAACCTATCAATACCACATTCAAACACAACAGACAGGCACATACGGGTCTGTGAGCAGTGAGACCCAAAAACTCCTCCAAAATCAAGTCTTTCTCAAGTGCCCAAATGTGCAGCATCTGAGCCCAAATCTAAACAGCCAGTAGCTGTGCTGTTTTCAGGTGACACGGGATCATGGCAAGCAGTTTAAAACAGGATTAAGTTCAAAGTAAAATAATTGCTAATGAAAAACAAGCAATCAAAGCTCACAGCAACACAAGACCTCCAGGAGTGCAGGAGGCACCAAGCCTTGCTCAAGCAAATGGAACACTGACATCTCCTCTGCCTACAGTGCCAACTCTACCTGTACATCAGGTCAATCAGCATTTCTGGATCTTCCTGGTGCTCCTTCATTTTAACTGTGTCTGACAGGATCATATGGAGGTTGAACACTAAATCCTGGACCTGTGAAAAACAAGCTGTTGTGAAGAACTGGCAATGGGAATTGAGCTACACATTGGTATGTGAGGAACGTGGTCACTGAATCTTTGAGTGCTTGTATCTTGTCAGAAGTAATCAAAGACCTGAGTTTTATGTGACTAGAAGATTAAAAAAAACAAAAAACAAACTCTTTTCAAGGAATGCATGCAAACTCCAGTTCTAGATGGAGGTTTAGGCACAGCCTGTTAATGAATCACATATTACTTGTCTTGTGGTTTATGTCTTTTACCTGGTCAGGAAATGTTGTCTCCCTAAGTTCCAGATCTTCTTCAGCATACGTCAGAATAGTCTTAAGGGAACGTCGCAGAAATTCTTCATTGAAGTTCTGGGATGTCCCCACCAGGGATGAGAGGGACATGGTCACCTGCATCTTCACTCTGGCAAAGTTCTGCAACAGAGATGTTGTTATGGTATTTCAGCAGCCTGGAGACAGTGCAGTATCAGTGCTTTAGTCATGGCACCCTCCTCCAGACCTGGCAGAAAAAAGAAAACTGAAGTTTTGCTAGAAAGGCTGTCTCAGAGCAGTGATTAGAATAAACCTGGTGCTGCCAAACTTCATAACCTGATGATTATTTAGTTCCAGGTAAAGGTTCTCCTGCAAATATGTTAGTGTTGTCTCCTTCCACATGGTCTCCTCTCACACACCCTGGACAGGATGATGCTCTCATGATACAGCCTCGATCCCAGACAGCTGCTTTTGGTTTGGTCAAGCCTAAAAACTGGATTCCCGTTATCTTTGGTGCTGTCAATCCCCCCACAGTCCCTGGGCCCAGAACCAAGGTGTCTCCCAGTTCTGTGGGGGACAGTACCCAAAGCCAGCAGCCCTCAACCCCATTATCTGCAACAACCCAGTGAAGAGCAGCAGGACTCACGTTCCCAATCTCGAAGTTCTGCCTCATGAGGAGGTACAGGGATGCACTGGCATGTGACCTGATGGTGCTGATGCTGCTGCTGCAGTGCCTCAGGAGCCTCAGGCACAGGTCTGCACATTGCTCTGTCTCCTCCTCAAACAGCAGCTCAGGGAACTGGAAAACAGCACAGGAGGAAATCAGTGCTTGGACAGGCAGGAATGAACACTTGGACAAACAGGCAACAGTGAGGGTACACTGGAATAAGAGGGAGCCCAATCTCTCTGTTTTGAGGGGAGTGATGTTCCTGTGAATCATTCTACAGTAAGGCAAAACTGGCAGCACTGGAAGGCAACACATTTTACCTCCCCCCACAACTTGCTCCTACATCTACACCCCCACACTGATTTACATCACTCCCAAAAACTCAAGCTTAAAACTTAGAGCTTCTCCCAGCACACCTACAGAAACTGGGAAACAAATCCATTTGAAGTGAGATTTGTCCAGCTTAAACCCCACCTGTACCTTGTGCTCTCCACTGAGCAGGTGCCTCTTCCCACTCAGCACCAGCCAGCAAGAACCCACACCCCACCCAGGTTGTGAGAGCTGCACTTTTTGGTGCAGCTAACCCCAAAATGCAGAAATGCAGGTACTGCCCATGAAAACCCAGCCAGGCTACACTGCCTGAAAATTGATACTGCCCAAAATAACAACAGCTTAGGGAGGGGAGCCCATACAAAAGAAGAAACAGTGCCTTCCTCCCTCAGGGTGGATTTCAGCCCCCACAGGGGATTCACCTTTGAGACCAAAGCTCTCTGCGTGGCAAAGCAGTGCTGGAGGTAAAGGGCACTTTGGTTGCAGGCCATGCTGTGCAGCAGCACTTTGAGCACCCCGCCGAGGATGCTCTCCTTGGACTCCGTCACAGACACGGTCTGCAAAGGGAAACCAAGATTCCATGAGAAAAATGAACCTCCTGTGTGTGTGGGAGAGAGCAAACAGCTCTGACCAGATGCCCTTTGCACAGGGGAATTACCCACTCAGCTGGGCCTGCGAAACAGCCCCATTCTGAGCCAATCCCCAGGTGAGCAACACCTGATTCGTGGATAAAGCAGGTGGAATGGGGATTCTCTGTTCCCAGTGAGGCTCTGACCTTTGGGGACATTGTTCTACTAGAGGACAAGCCCATAGCTGGGCTCTAGCTGGGTTGCTCAGGCACAAAGTACAATCCTTGCGATTCCTGGGTCTCTCTGCAGCTCAGAGGTGGATTTGGGAAGTATCCCCCTGCCTGCTCCCAGCCCATGCTCAGGAAATCAGGGGACAAAGTGAGCTGAGCACAGACCCAAGGGGCTGACCTGGAACCCAATGATCTGAGGCAGGTTTGGGAACTCCCCTTCCTGCTGCAGCTGAACAGCTCTCTCAGCACTCAGGCAGCGAGGAGCAGCAGGGAGGTTTTGTTTAACAAAGTGCTGCCTGGCCAGGTGACTGTAATGCCATTACATCTCCATTTTCTTATCAACCTCACCTGTACAACTATCTCTAGAGTATCCAAAATGATCAGGTTGGCTTCTGTTGCAAGATTCCCATCGATG
Source organism: Corvus hawaiiensis (assembly GCF_020740725.1). Taxonomy (NCBI): domain Eukaryota; kingdom Metazoa; phylum Chordata; class Aves; order Passeriformes; family Corvidae; genus Corvus; species Corvus hawaiiensis. The sequence goes on from NC_063221.1 coordinate 30,925,458, forward strand.
AGAGCCTCATGTTCTATCTCTGCCCTTGACCTAATCAGAGAAAACAAAGCAGTAAAATTACTTCCTGATTAAGAAACAGACCTCTGTATTTTCCAGTCAAAAATGTTCTCTCACTAGCAGGAAACTCCCAGTTACTGTTTGTATATTTATCACTGGACAACACTACAAGGGTATTTCAAAGCACCCACTGAGAAGACAGGAAGGAAAACTCAGTTTTTTACAAGTACAGACTTACAGAGGCTTCACGTTCATCATGCTAGGAGAGCTCACACTGCTCTCTGACACTTCATTACTCTCCCAGGAACACAACAACAGTTTAGACCCCAAGTCCCACTCCAAAGTGGCTCAGCAGCATCGTTAGGCATGCGACAGCACAACCAGGAACAGGACATGTGGCTTTATGCTGCAGGCTGTGGACACACGGTGGTGCTACACGAGCTGGGAACCTGCACTCACGCTGGGAGCAGCCCAGTGCAGCCTGCCAGGGTGCAACCTTCTCTCTCCAAGCTACACTGCATTTAATCCTCAAAGCATAACTTCCTCTCTGAGGAGAAGGTCTCGGTTTTGCTGTTCCATGCCAGGCACTCGCTCTCCTGGAAAACTTTGCAAAGTCCAGACACCCACTCACACCTGTGGCTCCAGGAATTCAGCAGAAGCCAGCCCTTTCCAGTGGCACCAGCTGCACTGGGCAGAGATCCAGTGCTGTACTGAAAGAGCCCGACCCTGGCCTGCCCTGCCACAGGTGCCATCTCTGACAGACTCGTACCAGGCCAAATCCCAGCAGAAGGGTGACCAAAATCCCAGAAAAATACACAGAAAGAGAGAGGAACTATTTGGCTCTTGGAGCTGTATTGCAGCAGCCCTTCCTGCCACACTTTACATCCTCTGGGAGCTGGGTCACACACCCAACATCTCCAGGATAGGAAGTTTTGGGACCTGGCCCCACATAAAATACTTTCATCTGCATAAAATGACAGCAGCTGCAAGCTGTGCACAGTTCTTGGGGTGAAAAGTCTTGTTTATGGGGTTTCAAAGGGCCAGGCTCTACCTACACACACAGGACACAGCAGACCCAGTCACAGCAAGCAGGGGTTAGAAAGCAGCTCTGGAGAGTTTTATCTAAGCAGCTCATTTTGTGAGGTGAGACACCATCCTTTGACCATCAAGGAATTCCACAGCTGTTAAATGTGTCCGTGAGGTCCTTCAGGGAAGGGGAGGGCTCAGACCCAGTGCTGGCAGTGAACTGATGAGTCCTTCAGGCCAAATTTTAAACTGACATGACTCTGGAATTTGTATCTACACCATTTCATCAGCAGGTTGAAATCCCCTGGTCTTTCCCAATGACTCAACAGGACTGGAGCCTTGGACAAAAATCCACTACTTGTCATAAGGAGAAATTACATTTTTGTGTGGGGCAAAGCAACTAAAAGCTGTGAAGAATTGCTTTCTACTCCAGGGAGAGTCAGTGTCTGCAAGAGTAAAATTTGGCCTGATCTCCATCTGGGCTCTGAGGATCCCATTCCTCAGTTTCTTCAGAGCTTCACTTGGGCTGAGATTGCTTTCCTAGGATAAGGAACAATTCTTTTGCTGGGAGGATGGAGACTGCAGGTTGCAATTTGAGGAGACAGAAAACGTGCACAGCAAAGCTCAAACACAACTCCTGAGCCCTCCAGATTAAACCACACCAAGAGAGGGAATTTTCAAGGAAATGGGTGTAATAAGCCAAAAGAGCTCATTCCAGTCAGTTGCACACACACACTGAGAAGTTCTGCCAAGCATCACAAACAACGCTGTGATGATTGAGTCTGCAGATGTACAAAATGGCAATTTATAAGAACTGCACACCAATGCTACAGTACCTGGCTGGTTTGTGGCTTCTAAAAGCACAGCACATGTGGAAAAACAATCAAAGTGATGGATTAGGACAGGAAAGGAAAGCGAGCTTTGTGAACTCCAGAATGCTCTTATGGAATAAAGGAAATATGACATGAGATATATATGCTATCTGTGGAAACTGTTAATGGATCTTCCCTCTAAATTACAGCTTAGGGCAGGGTTTTAAGAAAGGAATGGATTGCATAAATCTCTTTAAATCTCATTTGAAAGTCTAAGGAAGCAAGGGACAGTGGGAAGGCAAAGAGTTGGGAGGGCAGTGTCGGAGTAAAAGCTCTTTGCTTTTTTTTCTCCACAATGCCAGCCCTGTCCAACCCAGTGGCACAAGGGCTGAGTGACTGCTGGCAGTGACCTTCTGTGGGGAGGGGGGCCCTGCTCTCACAGGCCCTGGCCCATAGGTAGAGCAGAAGGATAAGGCAGAGTTACTTGTCAAGCTTCTCTGTGTTCTGCCGCCAGTGAGTCATATCCTTTCTCCACCTCAGATTCTCTTGACTTCCAAAGGCGCTCCCAGAAGGGCTCCTCTCTGCAGGAGAACAGCAAAACAACAGCAGTCAGCTGATGCTCATTTCTGCTGCACAAGCAGCAGCTCCAGATCTGCTCACAAGTGGCAGGTGGCAGCAAAGATGACCTGCTAGAGCCTGAGGCTGTGGCACTCACCCAGGATGTTTATACGGCCCTAATTCTATCCCTGCTGAGTGGCATGAGACACAGAGAGGCAGCTGAGACCCTCACTGGTAAGAGGAGTCCCTTCCTTGGACTGCACGAGAAGCCTGAGTGTGCCAATCCTCAGCATTCCAACACTGCTTTCCTCAGCTGGCACCCAGAAATGTTCTAAGAGTGTTCCAAGGCCCCCGTTTCCCACCTCACAATCTTTTGTTCTCATTGCTGGGAGGGCAGGGGAATTTCAAGTAATACAGATAATCTGTCCACATTAAGAAAAAAATAAATGTTCTCATCTCTCTGAAGTGATTCCTTAATTTATGACTCTAAACTACCTATCCATCTTAGCCCACAGTGACAGGCTCGTGTATGGCAGAGCAGGAGACAAAACCACAGTTCTGATTCTTGTCCTAACCCCTGGGCCACCCTTTGAATTTGAGTGTTCATAAAAATTACTGGGTTTTACAAACAGTAAAAATCATCAGAAGGTGCCTGTTAGCCCAACTACAGTTATTTCACATCTCCTTAAGTCAGCAGAAACATCCAGGCCTTTTCAGAACTATCAAAGCAAGATCAGGCAGTTTGCTTTCCTCTCTGATCCTTAAACAGGACACTCTAGAAGATGCTACACTGGAAAAAATTAAGGCAAGAACATCCCATAAATGAGATGTGATCTCACTTAAAAAGGCAGTCAAGTAATAAATAAATCGTCTCAATTTAGGAAAAGTGCAGAGATTTAGCAGACCCAGGGAAAGATGCTGCAAACTGCAAACAGCTTTCCTAGGGGCCTCTTCACCTGTATCCCACACCACAGATGGGTGAAAATAATTGTTAGGGATGGGAGGAGAAGTTTTTGGAAAAAATGGGATGGCACAGAGGACTCCTTTACTTACCCAGCTGTCCTCTACTTCTTCGGACCATTTCCTGCCTTGCCCCTATGCTGCCCAAAATTGCTTCTTCAAGTTTGGCTCTCATGTCTTTCGACTTCTTAAATGTCAGACTGTTCATTCTTTCAAACACTTTCTTGCCCTGCAAGTTCCAAAAAAAACCATGAGGGAAGATTCTTTCAAATTGGGATATTTTCTGAGAATTATCAACTGAAAATATGTTTCCTGTTAAAAACATGCAGCAAGAAAGGAATACAGATTGAGTTGGTAGGCAGATAAATCACTCAGATTCCAGCATTGCTACAGAAAATTCTCTTTTCAAAGTGATACTGCAGCAGCTCCCAGATGAGGGGCAAGCAGCACAAACTGCTTGAGAAGTGGAACAAGGCAGAGACATTCACATGGCTGAGAAGTAAACACGGGAAAAGCCTGGCCTTGGGATTGTGAATACAGGAAATACTTTGGAGAGAGCAGGAAATGCCTTTCTGCAGTCGTGTAAAGGATGGGAGTGTAAAGGTCCACAGCAGGGCCCAGGAGGGACTGCAGGAGGTTTCAGCTTGGCAGTACCTTGTACTCAAAGCAGGACACACAGAGATAGAGCAGGTCCAGCAGGCGGTTGAGCTGCAGCACTGACAGGTCTGTGAACCACTTCTGCAGGACGCTCTCGTCTGCGTTCTTCAGCACCCAGAGCAGGCAGATGAGGAGGCTGCGGCTGGACTCTGTTGAGAAGGTGGAGTGCTGCCTGCCACTCTGAAACACAGGTCAGGACAGAGTGCTTCACACCCACACATTCCCATCACCACCATGTATGAGTTTCTTCCCTTGAGATGTCTCTAAAAACCTCCAGCAGCTTAGGAGTTAAGCAGAGGGGCTCCACTCATTATCTCACGCATCTGTCAGTGTCTCACTAAGAGTGCACCTAAATCCCAGCAAAATGGGGTCATGGTCCTGGAGTAAAGGCAAGAGAAGGCAGAAACGGAAGGGTCTGCCTGCTGCCTGAATCAGGATTCCCTCTCTGTGCAGAGAACAGGGAAAATGGCCCTCTGTGTCTTCAGCTAGGTGGGATTTAGCTGGGGTAGAATTTGTGCTTAGGGCTTAAAGCTCACAGTGACTATTGCACTTCACAAAGCTTTCATAAGACTGTTTCAGAACAAGAGAATCTTTATCAGGAAAGACAATTCTTCCATTTTCTGAGGTTTGCTGATTTTTATCCGTCCTTGGTATTTTCTCATGCCCCTCTGAGACCCACAGCAATGTGCAAACAGTGCTTTGTCCCCCTTGTTGCCCCTCTGCAACACCCAGCTGCAAACTGATGTGGGTCCCCACAGAAGCTGCTGAATATTTGCTGGTTGGCACAGACTGAGGGTCAGGAAAGGGAGAGGGATGGATTTGTACCGAGGAAGGGAGTAGAAAACTGCTGGGCCTGGTGAGCTGGGGGACAGATGTCCCTGCAATGGCCATGGCCACTGTCTGGCTGATCATGCTGCCACCCTCGCTCTCGTAATCGTCCACGGCGACACAGCTCGGCCTCCCCCGCTGGTTGTGACTCTCTGCAGGGAAATACAGGAGTATAGTCAAGCCCCAAATCCAAGGCTTCGCCCCCCAGACTCCCTCCACAGTGCTAGTCTCACTGAACTGGGAATGCAAACTAAAAATCATCCCACTCGAGGCATCCTACAAAGATCAGGAGAATGATTTGAGGGAATGAAAGCAAAGAAAGCAATTCCCAAATGCAACCTACACAACCTCAGTACCTAAAACTCTTCTAATACCAGACCTTTTGTCCCTTTGAATACTCCAAATCCTTTCTCAAAGCTTTATTGTGTCATTAAACTCAAAGGATGTAGAAGATAACTCTAAATTCCAAACTATTCCTGATTGGACTCCCTGCCCTGATTTGAAATAACCTCTGCTGCTCTTTGGGAGACATTGCAAAGAACCCCCGAAGATGAACTGCTGATGGAACATATGATAGGAGGAAGAAGAGGAACTCTGCTTATCCTTTGGAATTAGGAACTCTAGTACAGTATGAGGCGTGACTTTTAAGTAGGTCAGAGACATGAAGGGAAGCTGCCTGTGCATCTACAGCATCCAGTGGGACATAAACTAAAATGCACTGCTGATTTTTCACTTCAGGCCAAGTGGGCAAACACAACTTTTGAGTGTTAGCAGGCACTGAAGGCATATTTTGCAAGCAAAAACAAACATGAAAAAATGTCAAAGCCACAATTCAGAAACAACCTCGTCTGACACCAAAGGCATTCATAACTCAATTTTAGAACCCAAACACCCAAGTCTGGGGAGCAGATGAGCAGATAGCCAAGGCAGAGAATATCAAATACCTGTGAAGTCATAGAGCTGAGGCACAGTTTCCATGATCACGCCAATCAGAGGTAGATACAGCATTGCCACCCGGGCCTTTACCTGGGGGTCAGCGTACCGCGGGTCCGAGTCGTGGCTGGACAGCAGGTTGTGTACCATGTTGATGACCTTCTTATGCAATCCAAATAAACTGTTAAAAGACAGTTGGGTCATGCACATTAGTTAATATCTTCAAAGCAAACTCTCTTTTGTAACTAAGGGGCTTCAAAAAGGAAAAAAATCCCGTTTTTTATTTTTAACTTCACACGAACTGCCACTGCATGTGTTTTTTTGATCTCCCACGGATTTTACAGATGGCTGGTTTTTCACTGTGCCTTGTAAAAAGGGCAAAAGTATCTTGTGGAACGTACACCCAATATAATGTGGACACTCATATTTTCCATTACATACCCCCAAAGTCCCAGCTACTGCTGTGCTGAAGCATTGAGCCTACTAAAAACTATTAGAAAAACTTACGGAATATGGAAAACAGGGAGAGAAACTTGACACAGTGGGTTTAGTAAAACTATTTGTTGCATTCTTTTTTTTGTTTCTATTTAGCACCATTTACAGAGAGACAAACCCTCCAAAGCCAGAACATTGCTTTAATCAAATGATCAGGAAGTTTCTGCTTCAGCTGCCCACCCTACCCCATGCAATTACTGAACTAAAACAGGAGACTACAGATCCATAACTCTGAATAAAAAGTGGCAAAGACATGAAGGGATAGAAGGAAAAATAGCCAAAATGGCCTCTCTCATTATTTAGATGCAAACACTGGCAGAGCCCTTCTATAGGGCACCAGGTGTGACCCTCCTGGAAAACACAAAAACTTCCATGAATCTCTCAAAGACTCTGCTTCTTTCAATCCCCTCAGCCACCACGCAGAGGCAAAACTCTCCCAGAGCAAATAGCAGGTTCTCTCTGCAGCTATTTGCTTCTGAAGGCAAACCAGCCAAGAAGACACTTTACCCCATGCATGAAGCAGCCAAGGAAGCTCAGACATTAGGCAGTAGCAAAACATAAGCTGCAATGTTCAGACCTGAGGTATTAAAACAAGTGCTGAATTTCAGGCAGTATCCACTTTACCTGAAAAGTAGAGGTGAGTTCTGGTTAAAAAAAGAGGCTTTGACTGGATTTTTGGGGGTTTGAAGTGACTAAAAGGCAGCAGTACAGCTTGGGAGGACATTAGCTATTGGAGCTGCACGTCCTCCCTGTGGCTTTTAATCAAGCCATAATGAGATCCTGCAATTGCTTGTTTGTGTAATTAGTGAGAGCCTTAACAACTAGGAAGGAAACACTTATTTAAGTGACTGGTTCCTTCAGATTAAGGATAAAGAAAAGTCTTTGTATTATTTTGAAGGAATTATTTTGAAACCTAAATCATGTTTTTAAAAATTCAAGGGAAACTATCCCGCAGGCCATAAAACCGCAGATAGGGAAAACATCCAAGCAACACAGTGTAATTCCAACCTAGGGATCCATGGATTTCTTTGTCACTTTTCCAGAGCTGAGTGGCCACTGTGGTGGATCGATCCATAGTGGAGAGGAGGAAATGCAGCCCCCTGCTCTTCCTGCCTGATAAGGCAGCGAATTGATCTCACCGCCCTCCCACCGTCCCCTTCGTTATCTCAGTCCTGGCCTGGATCTCTGTCAACACCCACCCACACTTGCAAAAAACTGACTCTGGCACTGAACTCTGAGGGCTGAATTCTGATTTTCGCACTTCTGGCCTGCACCATCAGCCAAGATGGGCAGTGTGGGCACTGCGTGTGATGGCCAAAGCACCCTGCAGCGTTTGCAGAGACAACTGTGCAGGGTCCAGCTGCTTGGACCGTCACATTCAGCTGGATCCCTTCCCCTGCATGCTTTGTTTGTCCTGTTTTTCAGGCTGCAGGTGCTCTGCAGGGCTGCACCGTGCCCTGGCACACGGTACCCTGGCACACTGAGGGATGTATCCAACACACACCTCCAGGCACCAGGGAACTGACACCCTTTCTGTCCAACTCAATCCAAAGAGTTCTTATAAAATGAGCTAAAATTGAACATACCTTGTTACTGGAGCAAAAAGAGCAAGGACAGAACACATTTAAGGCTCTGGATCACCTATCAAGGCCTAAAGCAGGTCTCTAACACAATAAGAAACTAGATGAATATCCCTCTCCACTTCTGCTACAGGATAATGAACTGAGAACGATTCTGAGCTTTTTCCATTTTTCCAATATTTTATGGAAGGCAAGTCTGAGCTCTCTGCTGGCGATATTGTATGACTGTTAAAAGTCTTCACAGCAAGGGAAGAGCAGAGCTGGACAGACTTGGTTTACTTTATCTGATAGATCTACCAGGGCAAATACAGAGGGTTTGAGCTTGAGAAGTCAACAAACCTGAAACTGCAAGTTATTCTGGAAAACAATAAAAAAATAAATGTTTTACAGGTATATATCTCCCCCAAATTCAGGAGCTTTGATCAAAATGCATCTCCAGAGCTGAGAAGCTATCAGGAGGCTTTCTCTGGCTAGACAAGGTTCGAGAGAGGAGCTGTCTCCCCAGCAGGCACCCGCAAGCTCCTTTGTGCAGAGATTACCATCCCGGGCCAGGCTTAAGGGCTTGGTAGGCAGGTAGAGCACAGAAAGTTTGTGAAGAACAAGGGCAGATACAGCCAGAGACAGGGCCTGATTTCTAACCAGTGAACAGGATGCTCCTCTGGCACAAAAAGGATTTCTGCAGACAGCACATATGGGTAAAGATTTGCTGCTTTTTCCATTTCAGGCCAAACAAATGGGACTGCAGTGTGTTATGTATATATACAGGAAAATATTCCAGTTTATGGCATCACTTTCTTCTCCAAGAGGAAACAGAATGAATGTTTACCTCCAGAGACCTCTTGGCAAAGGGGCAGAATTAGCCATGAATCATCAGCATTTGTCGACTCGGCTGATATTTCTGAGTCCACCTTGAGAAAAATGCCTGTGAGGGAACTGAGGACTGTGGAAGCAATCAATAATTTCCATTGCAACCCATTTTAAAGAGGCAAGGCAGAAAACAGCCCTAAATAACACAAGGAACAGACTGGATGTCAGGACTACAGCAGAAAATTATTTGCTGCACAAGCCAGGCAAGTCACTGACAAACTCTGCATGCTTGACTCTATTTGTCTATTTATGTAACCCACAGGGGCCTCATCAATGCATAATTTACTGTTAAAAAGAATTGGGAGAACCACAGGCAAAATACACTGTAACATTTAAAACCACCAGCAAGAGAGGCTTCCTAAATGCTGGAAACTATTTTCTTGTTACAATTGAGAAAAGCTATTTTCCTTTCAGAGCTCCAGCAGTGCCCCTGTGGCACCTGGGGGCTCCAGCAGGAACCTCCTTCCTTCTTCTCAGCTGGAAAAACAGGACTGAAATCAGGTTTACAGAGTCTGGGATGAGGAAGAAACACAAGGGGCAAGAAGAAAGAAGATTCTTCAACAGCTGTTTTCTTATCATAGCTTACAAATTTAACTAACTTCTGGCCATGCCAGGACTTTCTTTGCATCCACCATTTGCTTGAAATCACAGAAAACTCTTGAAAAACAAAACTTTGTAAAGATTTACCCTTCTGCATCAGGATCTAGAATGACAGCCAGTTCTGTGAGCACCAGCCCAGCCAGGTAATGCTGCTGGCGGAAAGGCACAGACAACTCAAACATGTTTGCAATCTTCTGGTCTTGGACATTTGTGGAGAACCCAGAACTCTGAAAAAATCAAGTTTCAGAAGCTGCATCATGAAAAGAGACAAAGCTTAGGAAATACATCAGAAGCAGTTTTCAGAATTAAAGACAACCTCACACCTTTTCCCATTTTTTGTTTGGATCTAGGCACATCTACACTTAAATTCCAGCCCAGCTCAGTAACCCTTTCATTAATTCTGTTCGTTGTTACTGTCTTCCCCTGTAAGGAAAGTTAAACCAAATAACCTTTTGAAGTGGATTAGTTAAACTTTTAACTCAAGGATGCTCTTATTCAGGCTGAAGAAGGCTTTAATTTGATTTAGTTTATGTGACTTTGCAACTAATTAATCCACTTGAATGACACACTAATTCAAATTACTCCTTCTGAGCAGGCCAGGACTAAGCTGCAGTGAGCTCAGAAGTCCCTTGTGTTGCCAGAAAAGGGTAACACCGGGTAAAGTGTTTTCTTTGATGGCTCATTTGTGTTTGTCCAACATAAGAGGGGACCAGGTCCCTAAAGACAGTGTGTGGTCACTACCAGGAGAAGGATATGGCCACTTTTTTTCCAATAATAAAAGATCAAAAGAAATCAGAACCTATGTGGCAGGAAAAGCTGACTTCTAGCTAAACTCTTCCAAAAATATTAGCAAGAGGGTCTGAAGGTACAGTGATACAACTGCCTCATAAGACTTAATTCTCAGCACCGAGCTCAACTTGTATTCCCAGAGGATCCTGGCCACAGGATCCTTCTCAGTACCTGGGAGGTGGCTGAAGACACGGATGGTGATGGAGATGCAGGCGGTGTGAGCAAGCTGCAGGGTAAATTCAGGGTGACATAGTGCTCATGGCTGCAAATGATGCGCAGGAAGTCCAGCCTCAGAGATGCCAGGTTGCTTGGATTTGTTAAGGAATACAGCTTTGAAGACACCTGCAAAATCCAGCCCATTGCATTGCAGTCAGCACCAAAAGAGAGTGTAACTGCAGGGTGAGCCCCCCTGTCCCACCACTGCTCCCCAAATTCACTCCCAAAGCAAGAACTGGAGAGCTTGGTATCATTAAATGGTCACACCCATGTCCACATCACTTCTTTGTGCCAGAGATTAAATTCCTGACACGCAGGAGCCATACATATCCCAGACATATCTCTCAACACAAGATCTATAAACCAGTCATATTTAAATAACCAAATGAAGAACTGCGGACTTCACATATTGGGGGGTTGGAACAAGATGATTTTTAAGGTCCTTTCCAACCTAAACCATTCTTTGATTCTGTAATTCCCACATCCTATTGATTTCAGCAGGGAGTTATGAGTACCACAGTGTGATGCATTAATAGCTCCAAGATGCTGTTTTATACAGTATCTTTTATGTATAAAAAATATAATTAATGACACATAATGTATGTAATCTACAGTAGGCAACTTAAAATCTTAAATGCTCTTGCTATTCTTTTGCCCTTTATAGAGAATGTTTTAGACTCTGCAGGGAAAGTGAGTCTAAGCTTAGTCTCACTGATCCCTCGTTATCTCCTCTGTACACAGTGTCAGAATGGATGTTTGTACTCAAACAAAACTTGGTGGCTCAGGGTGATTTCCCTGTCACACTGCAAATGGGGGAAGACACCCTGCATCCCCCAAGGGATGGAAGAGGAGCTCAGTGATCAGTATGATCATCCAGGGTCACTGTGTCCTTGAGAGACCACAACAGTCTGAGCTCCCTCACAGAACCTCCCACTCATTTTTGATTCAATTACTCTGAACGTGGTGAGGAGAGGAAATAATTCTCTCTTCCTGCTGCATGTCCATTCACTCCAGGGAGTGACTCCTAATTCACAGTTAACAGTGTAATCAGAGAGGCGTAAACCCTAAATCACCTCTGAGAATGCCCCGCTCTAAGAAGACCTGAACAGTGGAATTCTGTGTCCATATTTTAACATCTGTCCAGAGAAATTTAACAGTAATAGGCTCTGCCATGGTTCAGTTAAGCCACAATGTTTATCCGCATTTACCTGCTTGTAGCAGGTCTTAATAAGAGCAAAAACAAATCCTCTGTCCATGATGGACAAGAGATCATTGAGGAAAAACGCGAGACTGGTGTTGAGCCGCTCGACCATTTCCGTGTCCTGGAGAGAAGGAAGAGAAAAACAGAAAGCAGATGAAGAACCCTGTGTGTTTTCAAGCAAACAAGAGGCAGGAGGGCTGGTGCCTGAGCTGGGCTCAGTGTAATTGTTTGCCATCACCTTCTGGAAGCGGGAGACTATATCACCAGCGATTGTGCTGACCAGCGCAGTCACGTCATCCATGAAGCGCTCCGGGAAACGATTCTTCCTCGGCGCATCCAGTTTGTCAGCAAAATACAGATGATGCACCATGCTCTTCACCTATGGGGATATAAATTACAGCACAGCCACTTGCAGTTGCTGCTGTTTCTGTTTGAAAGCAGGGGCTGGGAGACATCAGGGAGGTGTTTGGGGTTTGCTCACCATCAGCTCGAAGAAGAACCAAGCCTGCTGCAGGGCCGCCTCGCGCACGCTCCCGCTGCACACAACCCACTGCAGGGCCAGCTCCTCATGGAAAAGCTGCACAGAGTCAAACCCAGAGTCAGCCTGAGCCTCCAGAGCAGCTCCCAACACAGCCCCCATGAGAAATGTCAGCACGGTCCATGGCAAGTATGGCAAACAATGAGTTAAGCAAACTAAATAACTGAGGACATGACAGCAGTGGTGGCATCCCATAAAGAAATCCCCAGCTAACAATGAGGGATGAGGTTATGACATGTGATGTGAGAAACGTTTCACAGCATCTCGCTCCAGGATTGAATCTCAAGTGTCAAAAGAATTTTCCGCCCACCCCCAAGAAATAATAATTAAAAAAAAAAGTTTGGTGCTCAAATTAGTTTAATTTAAAAAGTCTACCTTTCTGCCTGGTCTGATTTTCGCAGGAAAAAGGAGTAAAAAGTGGACATATAAAGTGATTTGTACAAAGATGTATATTTACTGTGAGAAAGGACTTAAAACAGTAAGAAAGAAACACGGGGCTCAAACAGCTCTTGGATTTCTTTTCTCAGGATGACCAACCCACAGACTGACGGTGGCAGTGGCCACATTTTCATTACACAAAAACTCAGGCATTTTGCCTTTCTGACATAGCATAGGAGGATCTCCTCTCCTCTCCTCTAAGGGAGTTCACTTTCAAGGTGACTCCCATTCCCTTTCTGGAGTCTCTTTGCATTAACACCTGGATAACTGTGCTCAGCACACTGAGCCATCCAACACATTTTCATTTTGCACACAAAATGTATCATTTACGTGTCTAGACAGTGCTATTCATATTTTTTGAAAGCCAGTAAAAAACTGGCCCCAAACACTACCATTAAATCAGACAAGCTACTCCTGATCATTTAATTCTTCCCAATTCAACTCCAAATACTTCACATTCCCTGCAGCCTGGATATTCAGAGGTGTTAAGCACCAGCAGTTCCTAATGACCTCGGGCGGGGGGGGAAAAAAAAAAATCAGGCTATAAATAAAAGAATAAATTGCATCATGTTTTCAGAATGACTTGACCTCCCTGCCCCACAATATCAATTGTCTCCACTGAAATCTACCTTTTTGGTTGGTAATCGTCCTGTTAATGTTTGTAAGAAACTTGACGTCTCAGTGTGCGAAGACATACGATTACAACTTCGATCCGTAGCCTACGGAGTGGAGATGAATGAATGATGACAGGACATTAAAGTTTGCCGTGGATGGGTTTTGCAGCTCAAGGACAACGAACGTTTACAAAAATACTCTTCCAACTGTAGGTTTTTACAGCTTTTTAAGCATTCTCAAACTCTTAGCCGTTTACAGATTGGGTCTAAACAAAACGACAGCAATTTTGATTGGTTTTAAGACAAACAGGTTATTTAAAGAACTGCATGTTCTGATGCACAAAGACAATGCTGCAAAGCATGAAACTTTTCCATCGTTGCATTTTATCAACATGCACAGGTAATACTTGAAATTTCAGCCCATACCTCTCAATCTACCAGAGGCCAAGCACAGGGGGATGTACCCACAGCCACGCTGCTGCTGCCACAGGCAAGGAGAAAATCACTCAAGTTCTGCTTCTGATGGAAATAATTTGCCATGAGAGCAAGTGAACTTGGACTAAAGATTTTGGGAAGGCTGATAAACTGGGAAGGAGGAGAAGTTGAGAGGTACGTTCAAGGCAACCATGCAGTGGAGAGCAGCAGGCAATGGGGGCTAAATAAACTCTTTCTGACTGAAGCTGCTGTAAAGTTTTCATACTTTGCAACACAGAACAATACAATTGGCCCTGGCAAATCACTGCCTCCAGCACTCAAATTGACACGTTTTAAGAGAGAATTCCACACGTGGCAATCAATTTGGGTTCACAGTATTCCACTCAAACAAGTCATGAAGGATTACTGGACGATGAGTACTAAATGCTTGATGAAAATGGCAAAATGGTTCACGACATCGAAAGGAATGGCAAACATGAACAAAACTATGAAGCTGTGATTAATGTTCCCACTTAGAAATGTGCTCCACCTGAAGCTGAAACTAGTGTGAGAGAGAGAGAAAAAAAAGAAAACAAAAGCAGTCACAGCATTTACATTTCACAGACCAGCAACCACTGAAATGAAAGGAGGGGACACGTTCACGCGATCGGAGGTTTTTCATGCAGTGTGGTGGGGTGGTGAGGGAAAAGATGAAAATTTATAAAATCAAACTCAAAAGTTTTCAAATAAATAAATAATCATTTAAAAAAAAAAAAAAAAAAAAAAAAAAAAAAGAAACCACCAAACTGGAATATGCACTGAAAGGAAGATATTCTACAGGGAAACATCAGGGAAAACAAAGGCAGAAAAACCTCTACCGAAGACACCACCTGTGTTGACTCTGCACTTGGGCTGGGGTTGGATCCCCATGGGGCTGCTTTTGGACCACCAGTGTTTACCCAGGAATTGGAGCGGTCTAAGCCCTGGGCATGTAATAGAAAGCAGGTGGGAAAGGAAAGAAATATTACATGTTGCATGCCATACAGTAGTCAAAGTTCAGTCCTTACAAGCAATCAAAGTGGGTACACTGCAAACACATCATCACTGAGAACTGTTGGGGCAGCCTGAATTCTCAGGTGCCTGTCGAGACATTGACTCCAGAGGATTGTTTTATATCTCATGTACATACAGCACAATAATCCTGTCCACAGCTCTGGTGTGGCCTGTGCTATCTGGAATGCCTGACATTCAAAAATTCTCCTCCTCCTGAAAAATCCCACTTATCCTTTGCTCAGTTTAAACCCATTCCCGCGGAGCCAGGTGAGATTTACACTGTGGTAGAGGAAAATTGGTGCTCAGATGGGAGGATGCTCGCTGAGGTTTCCAGCACTTTCAGGGCAGTCCAGAATTCATAAGCTCTACAACTCTTACAGAAATGCTGAGAAACTGAAGAGGCTGCCTGTCAACCCTCACAGGTTTCCTGTCTATGGAATAAAAACCCAGCCCTGCTGGCAGAATAACCCTGTGGACAGGATTTCACATGGACACTCAGGCATTTCCTCTGGGCACTGTGGCAAAGAGAGGAAAGAGCACATACCTTTTCTGGAACCAGCCTGCTTTGACAAGCAAAATATTTGAAAAATCAACCTGCTTTTCAAAAGCTTAATCTAGCTTGTACTCCAGATTCTACTGCAATGGATCATTTTGGCAAAATTACTGTGGATCTCTGCTCTCTTCTTCTTGAGACACTCAGAAAGAAGGAGAAATTTAAACTTGTGTAGTCACCCAGGCTGCTCCCAAGTCAGAAGTATTCAGGGGGATGCAGTGGGCTTCCCTGGCTCCCAGGAAGCAGCTCTGACTGAGACAACTCCTTATAAATGCCACACATTGATTTTGACAACCCTCACCTGAGCAAGAGCTTTCATCCTCATTTCTGTGCCAACTTAGGGCTTTTTCCCAATACATAAAGCAAAGGTGCAGCCCATTTCATCCCAGTGGTCAGCATCAGCTGCAAAGTCCACCAAGCCCAATCATCTGTTTCTCTCAGCAAACTAAAATCCACCTCAAGGTTGTACCTGGCGTGAGAGCTGTAACCTGGGATTCAAACCATTAATCCACCGAGCTCCTCTAGGCAGAGCTCAGCAGTGCTGTAATTTTGCTTAAGATGTCCAATAAAAAAAAATACTGAACACATAAGGAGAGTGTTTTAATCTCAATTACTTTTTGGCAGGAATAAATCAAAGCCCTGTGCCCTGCTCAGCCCCATAAACATGTTTTATTTTGCTCACAGTGATTTAAAGTCGAAAGGACTTTGCAGAATGCTGAACTAAGCTCGTGTTTTGTAAAATCAGGCGTAATTTTGAAGATGCCTTTATCCCCCTCACATTTCTCTCTCAGGTTTCCTAATCTTGTCGCTCTGGTTCTGAGGATAACAACTAAACACATACTGTGTTTGCAGAAGCAAAAGTCATTTTGCAAAAATCTGGAAAGGGAAGGATTCTTTCCTCTTCAGAAAACAAAAGAGTACGAGAGCTTCTCATTGCTTGGCACAGTCCCTCCAAAGTTCACAAAGCTGCTGTTAAATTCTGGTCTGCCCCTGGGGCTCAACCTGCAGCTGGGTCTGTGCAGAAACATAACCCACACCTGTGAAAATCCACTGGCAGAGCAATGAAACTCCACAATGTTTTCTGGGTTTTTCCCAGCACATCTCCAACATTTCAGGATCATCTTAAACATGTCTTTTTAGACATTTCATAGATTTTCTTTAGTAGGGAATAAAACTTACATGGTTTCAATTCACAAATGACAGCTAAATGAGTGACAGACCTAAAACCTCCTCTGCTGTGACAATAAACAGAAATCTTCCAAATCCTGTAAAGGGTTTTCAAAATGAAGTAAGAAGGTGGTAAGGGAGACTTAAAGCACTTGTACCACACCTCTAAATATCTTACATTAGAATAAAAAATAACACAAGACTGGACTTTGAACACTTCCCTCAAACAAAACCTCCACTATTTGAGTTGTTTTAAAGCAGAAAACCTCCTGTGATAGGGAGCCTGCATTTCAGATTAGAATCTAGCTGGGAATATTCCTTAAACCATTACTTGGAAAAACAATAGGAATTTTTGCACCCTTTGATTCATGTCAGCATCTCAAGAAGTGTCTCATTTTTGTCTACTGATACTAAGAAGTAAAAACAATTATAATCAACTAAAAGTCTGTATAGCCAGACTGAGGTTAATTCCTGATGCTCAGACTACCCTAAAGGAAACTCTTCCCTCAACAATTATCTATGGAACAGATTTTCCTTTAAAGCCTGGAGTACACCTCTGGAAGAAAATCTCTCTTCATTTTGTATTGTGACATTATTCACCAAGCCAGCACACGTTAAACTTCTGATAGCCTGGGTAAATTCCATATGCACATCAGTGCCTGTGGCATTTCACAAAAGGTCAGGCTTGTTTAATTAGCAAGATACTGAAGTGGTCTTTAAAATATTTTAAGACTTCTAAGTCCAGACTTTGATGTAAGAAATAATCATTTGCCTACCCACAATTCTTCAGCCTCTTATTTGGTCAGCAAATGATGTTGTTATTCATTTAAAATTGGTAACCTCTTCCTCAAACTGTGTTTTTCTTGCTCTTATAAAACCCAGCACCAGCCACGTCAAGCCTGTCTGGTCAGGGTGGTAGCTTTGGTAACAATCTTGCTCCTTAAACTCCCACAGGAATTTAACAGCTCCCTGAAAGGGCTCAGGAATTCACCTGTGCTGGAAGAGTGAAAGGTCATGGTGGGAAAGAGTCTCACCTTGGTGAAGTGATCAAAGTTTGAAGAATACAAAAAAAAAAAAAAAAAAAAGAGAGAGAGAACCCCAAAGCAGCTCAGGCACCCCTCTGAGGGGAGGAAATTACCAACACTGCCTTGTCCTGGCTCATCCCACCTATTTTTGGCACAAAATGAAGGGCTCAGATTGGGACTGTGGTGGTTCTGTGTACTCAGAAGCCACCAGCAGGAGGAGATGGTTTTACTGATGCCTCAAGAGCCAGAGTATAACCATGCTGGATGCTCTGCATCCACACCGCAATGTCACTTCTTAGTGTGGGAGTCAGCCCCCCTGTGCCTCAGCTGGCCAGACTGTGCCTCTCACCAACCATCCCGAATCCTCTCCGGGCCACACAGGGACCAGGAATATTCCTGCTGTGTGCAAGATACCTGCTCTGGACACAAGGAGTAGAGAAATCTGAGCAGCTGAATGCAGAGGAGAGGAGAGCTTGGGACTGGGAAGGAAGAGTAGGGTCAGAGGGTGCAAGGTTTGGGGAGACACAATAGAGCTGGGCACAGGATTCGGCTGCTGGCCATGCAAAAAGTGAGGGGGAGACAAATCCAGAAGGACTCCTGCCCTCAGCCCCCACTCTTGTGGAACCAGCACTCCAGGATGGCTCCAACAAACCAGAAAGAACCATTTCCAAGGAGTGGCATTCCTGCGGTGCCAACAACAACTGCTGGGAAAGGGCTGAGGAGGGGCTGGGACAGCCCCCAAGCCCTTCCCTGGCATTCAGGAAGGACTGGCCAGGGCTCTGAGGGGTCCCTGGCAGGACACACGTACCTTGGTGCCGATGATGGAGCGCACCTCGTCATCAGGCGACGTGGGGGTGCCGGAGATGTCGGGGTTGCTGTTGCTGAGGCTGCGCGAGCGGTTCAGGTTGAGGCTGGCGGGGCGCACGGCCGACCTGGCCATGGTGGCGTAGTGCACTGACCCCCCCAGGCCGCCGGGACCTGTGGGGACGTCTGGTCAGTCCGGCCATCCCTCACCCAGACCCCCTCAGGACACCCAGACCCCCTCAGGACACCCTGTCCCCCCCCAGGCCTCCCTTGCCTGGTCACTCCGGCCATCCCTCACTCAGACCCCCTCAGGACACCCAGACCCCCTCAGGACACCCAGCCCGGCTCTCCAGGATGGGAATAAAAAGCTGTTTTGTCCACTGGGAAGCAGGAGGCTCCCTGTGGGTTTGTCTTTAGCTAACAGGATGTTTTCCAGACCTCACACTCACAACCCACCAACAGTGGGCACAGTTTTAGGTACAAAGTCTTCCCAACACCTCCAAGAGCTTTTTCCCACTCCATGCAAGAACATTCCTTCCAAAGCCTGGTCTTCCATGGCTGTCACTCACACCACCTCTTTCCCATCCCTTGTTCTCAGCAGGGCTGGGATTAATTTGTTTCCCTCCTGTACCCAGACATGTGTTTCCCAGTATTTGACACTCCTGCTTTAAATCTATAATGTCTACATTTTTCGATATACACATAGAAATAAAAATATGTGATGTTTTTATATATATATATATTTCTATGCATATCTATCTATAGATATACATACATTAAATATGTAAAACACTATATAAATAATAAATTTAATTAATTTAGGTTCTATTTCTGGAATCAGCACAACTTTGGTCATCAATTGCAATGGTAAAAAGATGAAGTCTTAGTTTAATTGATGGATAATACCCTGTGCATTACATCCAGCCAGTGTTTAAACTTTTGCTGGAACTGGATAAAAGCATAAAAGTTCTTGTGAAGGAGACTGGGAAACATGACAGGCCAAGAGTGCACCACATCTGTCTCACAGAAAAAACCCTAAAAAGCAATATTTTGCCATAATCATGGTCCTTCAGCAGTGACACTGTTATTTAAAATCATCAGATAATTAAGTCTCTGACATGACTACCAGTAATTAAAGTCATCTTTTCAGTGGCTACACTGGTAAATTAATAACAGGGCCCTGCAGGGAAGCAGCCACACAGGTGGAGCTCAGGAGCACCTGCCAGCAAGTGGCTTCTGCCTTCCTTTAACAAACTTGAAATAAAAAGAAAACAAAAAGAGCTACCTGGCGATGGTGAGTTGGGATATGTGTTGGGTAGGCGAAAAACATAATAAATATAGGAAGCAAGAAGGCTGTTCCTGCCATGCTGGTCCTGGTTCCCATCCAAGTTCTTGTGAAGTCTGTTTATGATCGATGCCATCGCTTCAAAAGATGCTTGGCCCAGGTTAACTGAAAGCAAAAAGTGAGGAGTTTGTTTTAGACTGCAGCAGGAGTCCAGGGGAAATCCTAAATGTGCTGTTCGTCCACCTCCTCAAGGGTAAATGGTGGAGCCTGTTAGAGCCTAGCATGCATTTCTCATCCCAAAGTGAGCCTGGTGTTTGAACCAGGTCTAACAATCAGCCTGACAGCAGGACAACTGCTCCAGTGATCAGCTGCCACTTTTATTAATAATAAATTTAATGAATTTAGGCTCCATTTCTGGAACCAGCCCAATGGTAACAAGATCAAGTCTTTGTTTAATTGATGGATAATATCCTTTGGATATTTATCATGCTTTTCTCACTTAATTATTTCCTCTATTTAAGCTTTAGCCAAAATACAAACTGTATTAAAAAGTACAATTTCATTTTGTTTGGAGAAAAAAGCTGTTCTGAAAATGAGAACAAAAATCTACACGCAGACTGAGACAGATATTCTAGACAAATTAAAGATGAAGTAAACAGTAGCTAGAGAAGAAAAATTTATTTTAAAAAAACCCAGTCACTAATGTCCTCAGTGTTCCATCCAAACCACCTGAACCAGTACAGAACACTGAAAGAGTGAAAGAACTTTAAAATATAAAATCAAAATGCAAGTAAATTCTTCCCCAGAAAGATTAAATAAATAAATAATTGCTAGAGATAAGAAAATATTTTTACAAGTATTTTTAACACAGTCTTAGATACTTATATTCCACCATATCCAAAGTCAGATTTCCTAAAAAAAATCAGCATAAAACTACTATTTTAAATACTAAAGATCTAATCCTGACTTAAACTTGAGATTTTTTGGACTGCCAGAGCACAGCCCTTCATAGGGGGCAAAAGGAGGGATTATTCATGCTGACAGTATCAGATCCACAACAGGAACATGCAGCATCTGTACTTTCCTACTTTACCTACTTCCAGATTTTCCAAGGTGACTAATAAGGTTGAAATCTCTACTTTCTGTCAGGATGGAGACACCTTAAAAAGCTCCAGTGCTAAAAACATGCTGAGCATCCAGGAAAATCAGGCTCCTTTCTGGTGCCTCAACTTGGACATCAAATTACCAGTCCTTCTTGGAAGCTTTACATTAAATATTAAATATTGCTCCTGTGTATATCACCCCAGATCTGGATGCCAGCATGTTTTATTTGGGAGACACATGGTATATTAGTGGCACTAAAATAAAGCATAAAAATGGACTTCTTTATTTCTACATAAATATGACAAAATTGGAAGTGTCAAACTTTCAGCTACGTAATTCTCTATAAAACTTAAATAAAATACCTATTTGGCCTGCAATGACAGGAGGTCTTACTACCAGAAGGATCAGTTTGTCAAGCAGGAGATGAAGAAATCGCACTACCGGCTCCAGTTGAGAGGAATTTAAAGCTGAAATGCTGCTCTTCAGTTCATTTTCCAAGTTGTTTTCCATGATTCTCATGTCTCCTATTCGCACAGGGAACATGTGCTCATCCAGAGCATGGACAAGTGCAAAGAACTTGTCAAGGTAAGGGTCCTACAACAAGCAAAAAGCCAATAATCAGCAAGAATCTCCAAAATATCTCCATTTTCTGTGGATTTGTGCCTCATGGATGGGTTCTTGCCCTCATTTTTCTATCTGGCTGCTTAATCTCACAAAATTAGCAGAAATTCAACATCTTTGAGAGATCTGCCCATATATCTGATTCAATTTCATACTAATTCTAGTTTAGAAGTTATCAGGGCAAAACTTGAGACTGTGTATTCTTAGAAAACCAGACAAAAATGCACTAAAAATCACATTACTATTTACAGCACAAATAAAAATACACAAACCCCATCAGCACAACACAGTGGGAATTAATAAAACAAAAGCTGAAACGATTAAACAAAGTGACTGTCATCTTTCTGTTCAGATCAAAGACAGAGGGAAAATACAGGGAGAAACAAAAGAGGAGGAGGGGAAAGGGAAAAACAAGAAAACAAGAACAAGAAAACATCATTTGCCTGGGCTGTGTTAGAGCTGTTGTATCAAACACAACAGTCTGAGGTCTGCAAACACTGGTGGCCATTCACCCTCCTGTGAATAAAGGCCAAGCCACTCATATTTTTAAGCAGAACTTCTCAAATATACTCACGGCACAAAGGAAAAACAGGTGTGCTGGCTCAGAACTGAAAATGAGATTGTAATTTCACTACAGGGGATTGTTACACCCCTCACAACATCAACTCTGACAGTGTTTCAACTGTCAGAAAATTATTTTATTACAGTGACTGCTCTTGACATCTACCTGAGTGTGGAGGGATGACACAGCAACAACTTCCACGTTGAAAACCCCTTTGTGGTTATCCACCCACTTCATCCCGGGAAGAGGAACCTGCAGGTTGAGAGAAGAATGAGAGAGGACGTGGCAGAGAGCAGAGCTAAGGCTCTGCTAATTACATTTACCATTTATTTTCAGTTATTTTGGTCAGATCACACACACATACACACACAAACACTAAAATTCTGTCTAAATTTAACGGTATTTAAGAAATAAATAAATGCACACACAGAGATATGTACACATCCATCCTCTCACTTTTTCTCACATGTATTCTGGTTTTCAGCATGCAGAACTCAGCTCACCTCTGGAGAAAGCACTGAATAAGCCTGTGGTGGCTTTTCCAATGAAACAGGAAGACAGAACTGACCCGTCTTTAGCCGGCCATTCTGAAGCATTGGGATCCACTGGAATGAGAGGGAAACAACAAAAACACACATTACTTAAGGCTTTCTTTGAGCATTTGCCAGTTTCTCAAGCTCTCCAATGGGATATGAGCTGACAGGGATGCTAAACAAAGTGCCAGCAAGCATTTGAATGCATCCTGTGCTGAAAAATGTAAGGATGGAAAGGCACTCACAGTGTAGCCGACTGGAGTCTCCAGGGGTGTGTTTTGTTTTTGTTGGCAACTGACGTGGTAGAAAGTAAAAAGCAGGTGGTGGTGGTCTGTCAAAGTGGCTGGAAGCTTAATCTTGATTTCCTCGTGAAAATCAGGTGATCTGTGCAGAGAGCAGAGCCTCAGCTGAGTCACCCACAGTAGTTTGCTACTTTGTGCTTGAGACTGAACCCTGTGAGTTAAAGGATCTGCAGGGAAGGGAGTATATGGACGATCCCAAGGATTAAAGTTCACTTTCTCATCACCAAGGACTGGAAAAACTTTTCTAATCCACAAAAAATGGGCAGCAGCCCCCTCTTCACACAGGCACTCTGAACCACATGAGCAATAAACTCTGCTCTCAATGTGGACACTGCCACAACCCCGACCTGCAGGACAGGAATCTCCCCTGGAACATCTCTCCTTGGCACAGCTGCAAAGCCATGAAAATGTTCCTGCTGAATTCAGCACTCCTCACCCTGGCTGCAATGGAATTATTTTCAAGACCAAGTAGTTCCAATTTGTAACTAAAGTCTAAAACACTCCAACAAAACAATGGGGCACCTGCTACGGTGAGTTTGGAACATAAACCCTCATGACTACTGACTGGAAGTTGTACTTGGAGCATCTGCTGAGCTGGGCTACGTGCTCAGGATCACACAAAGCTGATTTGTACCACAGCAAACAAAGACTCTGTCTCCCAGTTATCACAAAACTCTAAGGACAGCATCAACTGGCACTGCAGTCACTGTGAGTGCTGTCCAGACGCTGATTGTTAAGTGATTAACACCAGCTGCTGGCAAGTAACTCCACTTCCACACTGTGTTTTACCTGTTGTGATACACCACAGCTGTGTAGGCTTCTTTGGAAAACTCAGGACAGCTGGATTTGCCAAAGATGACCTGCAAAAAGAGAAAAAAACACAGACACCCTCTATAAAACTGTGCCAAGAATTTGTTCCATAACCCTGCAGAGGTATTTACAGCTCCATTTACTGTGCACCTGTAGTTACACCTGCTTGTTCCCTGCACTTTACTCAGTCACTGAGAAGGCACAGTTTTAACAACCCCAGTGACACATGGACACAGACATGGCAGAAGAACTGATGGATGTAACCACCCCTACACAAATCCTCTCTGAGTGGGGTCACTGCTGGCCCTGAACACAAGGCTTTCACCTTTAATTCTTCTGGCATGGAAGCAAAGCTTCTGTTCCCACCACAAGCAGTGTCCACTGCAAACACAGAATCCCAGAACGGGTTGAGTTGAAAGGGACCTTAAATCCCATCCCATTCCACCCCCTGCAAGAGCAGGGACACCTTCCACTATCCCAGGTTGCTCCAAGACCCATCCAACCTGGCCTTGGACACTTCCAGGGATGGAGAATCCACCTTTCTGGGCAACCTCTGCCAGGGCCTCACCACCTTTATATTAAATAATCTCATGTTCAAAATTCCAGCTGCTCCACTGTTACCTTGCAAACTCTACCCAAATGCACCCTTTGCTCTGAAGTATAATTTTATATTCCTCTGAACTTGTTATTTTGAAATGCATTTCACTGAGGTTTTTACACAGGGGTTTCCTGACTGCAAGGAGTGCTCTGCCCTTCCCATGGAGCACAAAGCACTTCCCTCACCGGCATGGCATTGCTGGGATCCTCTCCATACATGAACTGCACTTTCACTGTGATATTCCTGGCAGATCCCTGGCGGTTGGCAAAGTTAAGGCTCTGTGGATACACATAAAGGAGATTCCTGCAAGAGACAAAGGTGATGAGAGGGGTCACACCTCCATTAATGCTGTTATTTAAACCTCTGTGGAAATACTCAAAGTGAAGGGTTTGGCATTTTCCATTCTCTCCAACGCAGTGCACACCCAGACAAACAATTTGATAATTACCCCTTCTTGCAGACATCAAAAGACATCATTCTTAAACCCTCATCATATTTAGAAACAGCTCCTGTTTAGAAGGGTACTTGAAAAATCCTTCTAAAACTTTCCCAGCGATTCTACAAACTGAGTTCAGGTGGAAAGAAAACATATGAATACAGAAGCTTTATTTACTCCTACTTTACATACTTTATTTCCTCAAAACAGAGCAGCTGGTTTCTGTTAAATACCTTCCTTCTTGTGGCCTGTCCTTTGTTTTTTTATTTTCTTTTCTTTTTAAAATCTCCTGACATCAGGATGACTTCAGGTTACATTTCTCCTCTGAGAATGGATTAAACAAAATGGATGTGTGTAGCTTCAGGTAATGACAACGCTCCCAGGTATCTAAAGAACTCTTCAAAGACTGATGTAATAAAGTGCTCATCACATCCACAGGGAAGGTGGCAGGACATAATGGGAGGAAAATAGGCACAGGAGATTTAGGTTAGGCACAAGAGAAAATGTTCTAGCTGTAAGGAGAGTTAAAGCAGTAGAACAAATTGTCTTGGATGGTGTGAAATCTCCGTTTTCTGGTGGTTTCTGAGGACAGGTGAGGCAGACACCCTCCAGATGGGTTTAAAGACAACCCCTTCCAGCCCCATTTCTCCAAGTCTGTGATTACTTTAACAGCCATGAGATGCAAAATTCTGCAGTATTTTCTGTCCTCCGAGCCCTGCTGGGCCCTTTGCCAACAAGGTGAAAGTTGGATTCCCACTTCATCAGCAGAACTATCCACTACAAACCCCTACCTGTCCTTTGGGCAAGTAATTTAGACCTACACAAAGTCCCTTGATGTTCTTTTAGAGACAAAAAAATTGTAACATCCCCCCCAGACTTTTCCCCTCAACACTCAGTCATTCAAAGGAAATTAGCATTGTTTTGCTGCCAAACAAGTGAAAATGTATGAAATGTTATCCATCTTTAAAAAAACAGCCTGGAAATCCCCAGTCCATCTCCCACACAGCCCTGCCTACCACACCAGCATCATTCCTCCTTGGACAGCCTGGCTCCTGCAGCTCCCACCAGAGCATCCAGGAGGGATGCTCACATGGAAGCTCAGTGAGAGCTTCAAGTGCTGCCTCCAGCTCCCAGGGATAAAGGACTGGCACACTGCATTCTGCCCAAACACTGCAGAACCAGCCCTGTAACACCCCTGGCTTGTGAGGCAAGAGGAAAAAGAGGTTCTCTTCCCTCTGGGAACTATTCAGTGGGTCTGAACACAATTTTTAAGTAGTTTCCAACTGTTCCTTGTCCCAGAGAGACAACAGACACCAGATGGGCTCAGAAAAGTGAAGTGAGGAGCACAGCAGGACAACATTTAAGGCATAATAAAGCAGCTGCTGTCGAGTGCTGGCAGCAGGAGGCTGATAACAAAAAGACTCTTTTTTGGATCCTCAGGAGGGCAGTAACTCAAGGAAGGTACCTGGTGCCTTTTAGCTGCCAGGAGATTCCAAAACACCTGCACTGGTGGGACACACTCCTGGAGCAGCAGCTGCAAAGGGGGGGGCTGCCCTTGGCTGCCCGAAATGGCACTGATGTCAATATTTTGGCCAATGAATCCCACCCAAGGACTTGGTTCTGAAGGCAATTCCATTTGCTCCCCCAAATAGTCCCATTTCTAGACACACCTAACACTGTTCCTAAGGAATTCCCTATGAGCAGCCCAGCTCCAGGGATATTTGGGGCAGCCTTGTGAATCAGGCTCTGCTTCATCCCTGCAGGCAGAGAAATAAGCTTAGCTGGCAAGTGGGAATTTCTTCCCTCTCAAGTCCTTCATGGTGAATTAAGTTTTTGAATCCCATCCCCACTGGTCACTTTGCCAAATCAGCGCTCTCCTACTATTTCAGAGGGGGCCTGGGCCATTTTTGTGACTCTCCTAAATTACTTTGTTCTGCCATGAATACATTTGCTGCTTGATGTTCTTTTTAAAATGAAAATGGATATGAAAATTTACTCTAAAATGTACCTTGCTCATAAAACTTTTATTAAGTATTATTAGCGCTTAAGAGAAGGATTTAAGGTATTTGTGAAGCCAGGCTACAGGAACCCTATATTAAAGGCAGTCTTATGCATAGGACTGATTTATGCTGAGGAAAGGGACAGGTTGTTTCCCTCTCCACTGCTTTTCAAGCCCTCATTAAGGGCGTTTCACTGGGAAGCAGCTCTGGTTGCTTATGGGATTTCAGATGCACAGCTCCCACTGTAATAGGGGACAGGGGGCTGTTCCCCCTTGTTCAGGAAGCCTCTCTCCAGAGGGTTTCCTATTACAGGCATCTGCCCTCTGTGGAAAACTTACATAGAAAGAGGGGGGAAAATGCCCAGCTTGCAAATCAGAATGTGACCCCAAATCAGAATGTGACCCCGCTTTACCTTACTGCAGAATCCCAGACTGGTTTGGGTTGGAAGGGATGTTAAAGATCACCTCATTCCACCCCTGCCATGGGCAGGGACACCTTCCACCATCCCAGGCTGCTCCAAGCCCCGTCCAACCTGGCCTTGGACACTTCCAGGGATGCAGGGGCAGCCACAGCTTCTCTGGACAAGCTGTGCCTGGGCCTCCCCACCCACACAGAATTTATTCCCAGTATCTAACCTAATCTAAACCTACTGTCTTTCAGGTTAAAACCATCACCTCTTGTCCTGTCATTCCAGGCCATTGTCACCAGTCCCTCTCCAGCTCTCTTGGAGCCCCTTTAGGCACTGGAAGGGGCTCTGAGCTCTCCCCAGAGCTTTCTCTTCTCCATCCCCAGCTCTCCCAGCCTCCCTTCTACCCTACATAACTAAAAACCTCAGCTCTTCCTGTCTAAACACAGTTACAGGAGCCATGGAAAGGGTCTGATGGCTGAAAAACTGACAGGAACACTATAAATGTCTTGATTTCTATCAATAAAAGTTTCAGGCAGGAGCTTTAAACCCAAGGGCTTGTGTTTGGAGCTTTTATTAAAATGCTACGCCAAATATATGCAAAGCTTATCCTGTTATCTCAAACACATCTCAAAAGTACTTTTACTTCCATAAAATAAATTGCTAAAGTGCAAAGGCTTCCCAAGCCATGGAAATAATGGCACCAGGCACTCCTCTAAATATTTATGTAATATGATTGGAGCCATTTTGCAAAATCCTTCACCAAGGTATTATAACATTAAGAGCTGCTCCTAACTCTTAGAGGGAATTTCTAACTCTTATGAAAATTTCCCTTTTCAGTAAAACCCAGAGACCTTTTTCTTTGCTTTATTCCTACTATAAAAATCATTTAAAGCCCATATAATCAGGGTCACCCAGGTGCACAAAAGATCTTCAGGATCATGTTTCCTATATACATCTTTTCCTGACTGGGCTGACAGCTCTCAGAGGCAGGATTCCCTTTTAGGGTTTCCAGAGCTCCTGAATTTTATGATTTAATCATGCCAGAAGCTTTTCTCCTCTCTGCTTTCCTGTGTCTCACTTTTCTTCTGGACTCTGGGACTGTTGTGACATCTAGGGGTGTTTTGTAATGAGTTTAGCACTGCCTGACTTCACTGGCCTCGGCATTAATATGGAAGCGTGCTTGGCAGCTATTTGTGCTTTATTAGGATTTGCTAGCAGGGCCTTTTGGCTGCTGTTTCCCTTTGGAAAACAAATCTTTTCCATAGGTGGTGTCATGTCTGAGCAGCACCAGCAGCACATGGGACATAAGCTGCAGAAACCTGGTAAAGTGCCTGATGCCCAGTTGCTTGGTCATTGCTATTTCTTGAGTAACTTCCTATAATTTTCTAAAGACTAAGAAGCCAAGAATAAAGATTTTGGGGAGTGATGGGGTTAGGAAGAATTCAAAACAAACCAGAAGGATTTCTTGCATGAAACAGTTAAAACAGAAAATGATTCATAAAACCAAAGTCACTTAAGTACTGTGAAGTGGACTGAAGAAAGTCTATACACTTGTTTTTGTGTTGTTTTTTTTTTTAATTTTACAACCAGTTCTTCAAGTTTTGCAGCCCAAAATCCCTGTCAGATGCCAGAGAAACAATTTAGAATTTTCTTTGAAGGAATGCCCATTCTGCCCAGAGCTGGGCTTGATCATGTCCCTGCTCCTGCTGTTTTTCCATACTTTGGATACTCCAGTAAGTCTCATCCCAATCATACTGGCACAAAATATTCCCCAGCAATTAATTTGAGATCTAAAATACTTTCACAGTATTTAATTGTGAGTGGGGAGGTTACTTGCATATTACCAAGCCTTGAACACACAAAAAGTTCAACATAAGAGGTAACAACTTCATTTTTTAAATGTTTTTTTTCCTACGGATGCTTAATTTCATAGGTGCATGTG
This sequence comes from Corvus hawaiiensis, assembly GCF_020740725.1. NCBI lineage: Eukaryota > Metazoa > Chordata > Aves > Passeriformes > Corvidae > Corvus > Corvus hawaiiensis. The sequence goes on from NC_063221.1 coordinate 30,954,185, forward strand.
CACCTGAACAACACAACAAAAAGTCCAGGGGAAGAATTCCTAAGCAGACAAGAATTTAGCAAAAACGTGAACACTCTCCAAAGTACATTATGCAATGCTTGATTTTGATTTCTTGGATTGCTATGAATGAATCCAGAAAGAGAAATACCTTTCACTCACACTGCAATACTACCCAAAAAAATCCATGTTTCTATGCAGGGGCCCACTGCAGAACTGGGCATTTATTTCAGAGCACTTGCAGCCTTTCTTTATGTAGTGTGAATCTCAAACAGCAAAAAGAATGGTAAGGTGAGAAATGCAAGCGAGGTATTATTTATCTCATCCCCCTCTGGAAAGCAGCTCTTAAAAAATAAGTTTTATATGGTGTAAATTACTGCACAAACCTTAACACAGTAGAATCACATCCAGGCAATCTCTGGACCTAATTCCCTCTTTCTCACTTAATCTGGGCTACATGACAAGTAAATCCACTGCAGCACAATGAGTTACATCAGGAAACAGCCCAAGATGAAAATCAAGTTGTGTGAATCATCTGGGAATATTCTGCCCTTCCACAGCTTATCAAGGAGCTTCACAACCTGAACGTCCAGTGTGAAATCCTTTCCCACTCCTGAGGCAATAAAGGGAACCAAACAACACAAACAAGGAGCAGTTTAAGCCTTTACCAAGATTATGACCCCAAATTAATCTATTAAAAAGAGTCGTGTGAAAAACACTGTGTCATCAATAACATTTTACACCAGAAGGGCTGGCAGATGGAAAAGTTCAGAACCCGTTTAATCAGCAACGTGGCCATCTCTCAATTTTATATTCCCAGGTATTAACCTACATTCAGGAGGGGTTACACTCGTTCAAACACACACAGTTTAATGATCAACCCACTGCTCTGCCTCTCCTAAAATGAAGAGGGGTATAAATAGACCAAGTTCTGCAACCCACAAAAGCCACGCAGCAAAAATTATCACTGGGAAAAGTCTCTGCATCCTGAGCAAAGAGAACCAGGAGCAGGAAACATGAAGCTCATTCCAGTTTTACTAATCCTGGCCCCCCTGGCTCTCCCAGCTGGAGCTGACAAGGATTTTTTCTCTGTTGGTTCTGCCGGATCTCCTGAAACAAAATCAAGATTTGCCATGTTGGATGATGTCCGAATTTTGGCCAATGGACTTCTCCAGCTGGGGCACGGCCTCAAAGACTTTGTCCACAAGACTAAGGGGCAGATGAATGACATCTTTCAGAAACTCTACATTTTTGACAGGTCCTTTTACGAGCTCTCCCTGCAAACCACTGAAATCAAGGAGGAAGAAGAACAGCTCCGGCAAACCACGGCCAGGCTGCAAATCAACAACGAGGAGATAAAGAATCTCTCACAGGAGATGAACCTGAAGATTGAAGGCCTCATACAAAACAAAATCCAGCTGCAGGAGAAAGTGTGGGGACTGGAGGACAAGGTCACCAAACTGGCCATTATCCAGCCTTCGACGACGACACAAGAGACAAAAGAAATTTCTTCACTCAAAGTAAGTGACTTGTGAAAGGCCCTGACACACTGAGCCAAAACACACTGCAAAGCCATTATCAGTAATTATGCAATAGAAGCTCATGCTTTCCCTTGCTCCTCACTGGGCTACTAGTGTGCATTTTGAGAAATAAATCACTGTAATAACCTTTAAAAAAAAAGAAATCACTGTCTTACTCTGACACGGTGTTAATTTTGCAGTAAAATTCCCCAGCGAAATCAGTGAGAAATTATAAAGCTCTGTATCATCAGTAATTTTTTGCAAGCCAATTTTAAGAAATTTTGTAATCACAATGATAAAAAAGTTTTGCAATTGGGAAAATGATGAGATTCACAAGTCCATGGGTTTGTACGTCGTCAGCTCATCCCAAATCAATGCAGTGGGAACTGCCTGCTCAGTGCAGAAACAGGGAGCTTAAACCTTTAGAGAGGGGCATTTGCAGCACCTGTAGGACCTCCAGAACCAAAGAACCTTACAAGTCTTAACAAAATTATTATGCTAATCGTGCAAGTAGTTAGGTGGGTATAAGGTTTGCTATGGAAAAGGAAATATTAACTGTATCTTGCAGAAGCATAGAAAGGCCAAGCAATTTGTATCAGAAAATACTGGATGTTTGTGTCGAAGCAGAAAGATGAATCCTGATCTCTCAAACCCCAAGCTAATACCCTAAATGCTGGGAATTTTTCCCTTTTTTGATCAGTGCCATATATCCAGTTTGAAGCAAGGGCCAATTCCACAGAACGTAATTGTTCTTGATGTGAAAATGGAAGGGAAATAGCAATTAGAAAGAAGTCTACAAAGCTGCCAGTAGTTTGTCTCAAAAAAATTGGTGTTCACTCCAGAAGCAAAGAAATCTTTCAATTTAGAGGCAAAGCAAGCAGACCTTGATGATCCTTGTGGGTCCCTTCCAGCTAAGGATATTCTAGGATTCTCTGGAAAAGAAAGGGCAATGTTCAATGGTTCGTGCCTCTTAAAACTGGCCCCAGGATAAGAGTTACAGAGGCAGCACCACTGTGAAGGTCTTTTGCTGCTCCTAACCTTCCTCCATCCTTCCCTCCCTGTCCTCAGGCTTTCGTGGAGCAGCAGGACAATGACATCAAGCAGCTCCTCAAAATCGTGGAGGACCAGCACCTGCAGCTGGACAGGCAGCACAACCAGATCATGGAGCTGGAGGACAAGGTACAGGAACCACCTCTGCTTCTCCTTCCATCTCTCCTGACACTGAGGGAGTCGAGGGTCCAACCACCCCTTGGGGTCAGGTATCCCTTGTTCATTTTGGGGTGGTGAGGAGGGTGGGGACCATTTTGAGGTACCTGTTTGGGGGAGAGGCCGCTGTGCTGCCAGGCAGGAGCTTTAGCCAACAACAGCTTTGAGATCTTGTCCCTCAACATCAGGCTGCTGCATTTTCTGACTGCTAATTTTGGGGTTTTTCTCTTATTACCTATCATATTATTGTTCTTCCATTGGTCTGGAAGTCTCATTGTTTTCTACCTCTTCCTTCATTTCCAACATCTACTCCCAGAGTGGAAGTCCAACATGTGTCACTGTAATACAGTACAACCAACATGCTCATATTTAATTTATTCTGAGAGGAAAATGCATTTCAGCCTAAGGAACTGTGGGTTCTGTGCTCCTTAGCTGCTAGCATTATTTGTCTAAGTGATGTCACCTGAGGAAGTAAGTTAAATCTGTTTGCCCATTAAGGTGCACCACACGAGAATGGGTCATTTCCTCCCCTCATGAATCCTACCCTGTCTGAGCAGTGGCAGTGTTGGCGTTCTCACACCTAAAATCCACCAGCGTGGAGCTGAAGTTATTTTTATGTGGTAAATTGGGTATTCTACAGGATTACACTCACAAGAAAAATTATTCTCTGCATGACACGGTTCGGCTTGATCCATGAATCTCACCATTCCAGAGCCTTGGGAAATTAACAGTGTAATTACGGCTCTTGCAGCTAAACCACATAGAGCTCCAGGAACTCCTGGAGAATTCCTTCACGGAGGAGTACCAGGAACCAGAGACCATCCCCTCTGCTGTGCACAGGCCCACTGCTGGGACATACAGAGCTGATGGTGAGACCCCATCCCTGAGATGTGACCACAGCACACGCTGCGTTCCCAGTACCCTCTGAGAAAGCCTTGGATTAGTTTTTAGGTGTCAAAGACTAAAAGTAGAAGATTTTTATGTTATACACTGGGCTGTGGGAAGGAGCTAGACTTCCTTCTTTGGCAAAATGTCATTATCTATTTAGCCCCACTCCAGCTGTACTTGTCCCTGGGGTGACACACAGGACCAATGTCCAAAAACGCAGTAATGGGATCCATTCCTCCCTTGTAAATATGCTGTGACCATCCTTTTATTGATGCCTGCCTTCTAGAGCCTGAAGAGAGAACTAATTTACTTCACACTGGCTAATTATAAGATTTAGAAGACCTTTCTTTGAGGTTGAAAGGCATTGGTGAAGTGCAGCAGTGGGAATGGTATTTACTGGGAGCTTTAAAAGGGTAGGAAAGCCCATTTGCCAGAGTCTAGTCTTAGGCCTTGGAAACTTTCCAAAATCCTCCAAATTGAAACCCTGCCTAACTTAAACTATGTTTTTTTAAGGCAGTCCAACCTATGTACACCTTGGCAGCTGTACTAGTAAGCTCAAAGCAGTCTGCCCATTCTATGACATTTATTGTAAAATAAAATTACTAATATGGTCATTCTCCTTTTTTTTCTTTGGCTCTCAGCTCAGCACACCCCAGGCAGGATTTCTAACAGGCTGTCTGCTCTCCCAGGTGCTGCTGCTGACTGCACTGCTCTCTACCACACCGGGGTGCAGGCCAGTGGGGTCTACACTATTAAGCCCAATGGCTCAGAAGCTTTCAATGTCTACTGTGAAATGAAATTTGGTAAGAGCTGTGCCAACAATAGTCTAATTTTCACAGAAATATCTTCCTCTAAGCCAAACACCTTTGTCTCATCCCAAAGTACACAAAAACTTATGATTTATGTAGCATCCTCTTGACTTCTCTTACTGGCCTGTCTGCCCTGAACTCAGGTTTCCCATACCCTGAAATCTCCTTATCACTGCTCTCATTCTTTATTCCCCTCTTGTTTATACTGAGGAAAGGACATTCAATCATGTGACATTAATTATACCCAAAACCCAAGCCCCTTTAGCTGTAGGTAATGAAAATGGTCATTATAAAAGCCATCATAGGGCAACCATGAACAGACTTCCCAAAGAAAAGCAAACAGTAAATACCTTAGTAAAATTTTGTTCTATTAACAGGAGTTGCTTTAGACTTAGCTGTGCCAAACTAACCCAGAGAAGTGAGTGCTGGGGACAGGATTCCCGTGCCATGTTTGGGTGGCTCAGCAGCAAGGCATCATCCAGGCACACAACTGTCACATCACCCACCTGAGCTCCACCTTCCCAAGGAATTCATGTCTGTTCCTTTTGCCACCAAGACCGCACACAGCTTGGCCAGTTCCCTCATTCCCTGACTTCTCTGCATGCCCCAGAGCTGCTCTGTGCCTGTCCTGCCTGGCTTCCCTGCCCAGCCCCTTTCCCATTGCCTCCGGAGTGCCGGGGAACACGCGGGGCCAGCTCACATGTTTGGATGTGCTAACAGAACTCACGGGGCTGCCCTCTGCAAAAAGCTCCTCTGCTTACATTTGGTGGAGCTGGTGAAGTGAGGGTGTCATGACCTGGGCTCAGCAGAAAGACCTCCCTGAAGTTCCAGCGTGGACACGGCCCCAGCACCTCATCCCTGCCCCAGAGCTGTGCCAGCAGCCAGGCACTATCAGCAGAGAGTCTGACCCTCTGATCCAATGTCTGGGGCTTTTCATATCTATTCTTTATCAATTTCTCAGTCTCTCAGCCCTCATAAACAAATCAAACCCAGTCAAGGCAGCCTAACAAAACAATTCCGTGAGTGGAATCACCCCAAGTGTGGCCAAGGACACTCGAACAGCCCCAGGTTCTCTCCAGTTGGGCTCATTTCAATTCCCTTCACAAAGATTTTAATTAACTCATTCTGCCTCAAAGTGGGAGCACCCCAGAGCACACTCAGGAACAGATAATAAGACCAAGGCCAAGTTGTGACTTATCTCCCCTTTTCACAGGCACATCCTGGACTGTAATCCAGAAGAGAGTGGATGGATCGCTGGATTTCAACCAAACTTGGGATGCCTACACAAATGGTTTTGGTGACCTCAATGGTAAATAGGCCTTTTTTGTGTGTCTCTTGGTAAAAACTGATTTGAGAAGCTGAATCTTCTTATGGAAAGGTGTTCCCATAAGAGCAGACTAAACCTGCAAGTAACAGCTGACTGATCTATTGGAGTACCAGAAAGTGCTTCCTAGAACACGTAACTCACAAAATTCTCAAAGACATCCCTTCAAATGTCTATTTAGAAACTGAACCAAGACCAAAATGCTTTAAACACTATTTTATCAAGATTTTACTATTTATAAAAGCACCTCCCAAAGCCTTTCAAACATACACAAAGGCAAAACCTCATGAAGTTGCTGTCACTACTTTCTCTCAGCCTTCCTGCAATCCTGTTTCCCTTAAAACCACCACACCAATTTTTCCTCAAGAGAGCCCAAGGCTGCGTGTGCTCCCCTGAGCAAACACCTCAGGCTTCCCCAGAGTGGCCAATCCCCTCCATGGCTGGATAGGGTGAGGAAACACCCACGTTCCCCTGTTAAACATCAACTCCAAAGAATTTGTAGCACCAAGTGCTGCCCAACAGCTTTCTTGTCCAGAACATTTTCCTTGTTTTTCTCATACAATGAGCTGAGTCTCCTCTTGTTTAGGAAATATTTTGACTTTCTAGGCATAGCACAGACCTAAACCTCACCATGGTGGGCAGCAACATGGACTTATTCCCACATCTTTTACAATGAAGGGCTGCTGTATCTCAATCTTTCCCTCATTTTTGGGACAGGAGCTCACAGCTGAGGTAGACTTCCACCTGTAAAGTTTGTCTGATCCTGCTGGATGCTTTACTGGCTCCTTGATTCGTCTCCAACTCCCAAATACTGCACCAAGGTGCAGCCACATGTTTTCAGTGCTGGGTTTTGCAGAGAATCTCACTGCTCTCAGCTGTGTCCTATCCAGTGCTCTGCTGCATCTTCTGAGGTGATAAAATAAACCAGGTTACAGCTCCTAACCTGGAAATCAGGGAGTATTTTCCTCAATCTTCTTGTCTTCTACGGCTTTAAATGCCAGCTGTGTGCGTGGCACTCACATTCAGCCCCGCTTTCTACATGTGGTAATTACCTGCACTGATAATAAGCTACTTAATGAATATAATATATGAAACCAATTAAACTAATTATCAGAAATTCCAGCAAAAGAAAAATTCCCTTTGTACAGGAGGGTGTAGAAGCCCCAGTTCAGTTCTGCAGCTCTTCCCCCACAAAATGTAACAATTGCCATTAGGTTTTATGTATGTCACTCGCTTCATTTGTCACACGCTTCCAATTGCACACCTTTTAAATGTCTCCAGCTCCCTCTCAGAGTTTCACCCGAGGTGGGAAACTTAAAGGGAGAAGCTCCAGTTCATTTAGATCTCTTGCTTTTATTGATCATCAGAGTGTAATTAAACAGAGGTAAACAAAAAGAATGTAGCAGCAGACCTCTGCAAAGATCAACAGTCCCCAAGACTCAAATCACTGATTTAATTAAAGCAATTAATAAAGCCTTTTAAATACTGTATTTTCACACACACTACCTGCAGGTTATCCCTAAAAGCAAATTCAGCATCTCTTCCCTCCAACTTTGCAGAGGAATTCTGGCTGGGCCTGAAGAAGATCTACTCCATCGCCAACCAAGGGAATTACATCCTGCGGATTGAGCTGCAGGACTGGAGGGGGAACAGGCGGCACATCGAGTACACCTTCAGCCTGGGGGGCCCCAGCACCAAATACAGCCTGCAGCTCTCCAGGATGTCCGGGAGCATTCCCAACGCGCTCCCGGAGCACACGGAGCTGCGCTTCTCCACCGCAGACCGCGCCGAGGACACGGCCAGCGACTTCAACTGCCCGGAGAACCACCTAGGTACGCTGGGAATGGGGGCATGGCCACTCCTCTGCTCCACCAATTACAGCATCAGGGAATCACGGGATGGTTTGGGTTGGGAGGGAGCTTAAAGCTCATCCTGGTCCACCCCTGACACCTTCCACTATCCCAGGCTGCTCCAAGCCCCGTCCATCCCTCCCAGGGATGGGGAATCCACAGTCTCTCCAGACAACCTGAGTCAGGGCCTCAGCACCCTCACAGGGAAGAATTTCTTCCCAATATCCCATCTAACCCTGCCCTCCTGTGCAAACAACCAACACCAGAAACAGAATGAGCAGCACAGGTTGAAATAACCCTCAGGATCAGATTCTGAGCTCTGAAGCAAAGGGCTGTCCCTCCTCTGATGCCTGGTCTGGTGTGGCAGCCCCAGGTTGGATTGTTTGATCCCTTTTTTGCAAAAAACCCAAAGACAAACTGACTCCTAACTCCATTTAGGCTACAACCTGAAAGTTAAGAATGACAGTGAGTTTCCACTCAAAGGCAGATTTTAGCTGTTCGTCAAATACACCCAACAGAATCACTCTCAAAAGAGCAGGAGATGTAAGGCTGAGGCCATTTCTCCTTGGAGACAATTGGGTTAAAAGGTTCTTAATGCTTTGATTTTTTAAAGCTTTTATGTTTGCCAGTTTATAGCAGAAAGCAAACAAGTGAAAAAGCAGTTAAATGACTAAACCACAGAATAACAGAATTGCCCTCCAGCCACCTGCTTCATGCAACAAACACTTTGTACATCATCCTCGGCTTGAATTTGTGAATGCCTGAAACAATGCCAAGAGTGTCATCTCGTGTCCAGGGAAGGACCTCTCAGGACAAGGACATTAAGGGGCTGGAGTGGGACCAGGGCAGGGAACAGGGCTGGGGAAGGGGTCTGGAGCCCCAGGAGAGGCTGAGGGAGCTGGAAAGGGGCTCAGGCTGGAGCAAAGGAGGCTCAGGGGGGACCTTGTGGCTCTGCACAAGTCCCTGACAGGAGGGGGCAGCCAGGGGGGGTCGGGCTCTGTTTGCAGGGAACAGGGACAGGAGGAGAGGGAACAGCCCAAAGTCATATCAGAGGAGACTTAAATTGATATGAGGGAGAATTTCTTCATGGAAAGGCCTGTCCAGCCCTGGCACTCCTGCCCAGGGCAGGGGTGAGTCTCCATCCCTGGAGGGATTTAAAAGCTGTGTGCATGTGGCACTTGGGGACACGGGGCAGTGGTGGCCTGGGCAGTGCATGCAGTGCCTTTGAAGGACCTTCCCAACCCAAACAATTCAGTGATTTGGGAATCCTGGGTAAATGCCAATTTAGCTGGAATTTAGGGTCTAGAGCAGATTTCTGTTGCAAAGAGGAGCTGTTTGCTCTGCCATAGAGCACAGTGAGTTAGAGCACAACCAAGAGTGCCTGACATTCCCACATTGCTCCTCAGGAGGCTGGTGGCACAGCGAGTGTGAGGAAACCAACCTGAACGGCAAATACGTCACACCAAGGTCCAGGGGAAGGCTGGACAGAGGAAAAGGCTTATACTGGAAGCCTAAGAAAGGAAGATACTACCTGCTCAAGTCCACCAAAATAATGATCCAGCCAACAGATCTAAAAAGCTTTGACTGAGTGCTGCACTTTAACTCAGAACAAACACTGAACTTTACCACACCAAAGGCCTTGATGCTGTGTTTGCCAACAGATGCATGTCCCAATCCATGCCCTGCATGGAATTTCTCCAAAACATAAACCTGAGGCATCTGAGATGGTCTTACAAAATGTTTGGTGAGTATTGCCATTCCCTCAAGCCTCAATGTCAACGTGCTGCAACTTTTCATGGAGCTTTTCCCTCCCCAGGATGAAATTCTAATGCCTAGGAGCCAATCTGTCATATATTGGTAATACTGTTTGGGGGAATGGGTTTTCAGGCTGTGCATTCCTCTCTGGGTTGTGTAGTAGGGAAAACAAAAAGTGTTTTCTGGGAACAAAGGGCTGGCAAAACGCTACGGAAAACATTTAGGGAAAGAGAAAAATGTTGTTTCTTGAAGTAACTAAGTGGATGTTTGGTTCATGTTTTTGTTGTGGAATGTTTCTAGGAGCAAATGAAAGGTGGGTAATTCCTCGTTTTAGGGCTCTGGGTATTTCCAGACAATTTTCCAGGAGTGCAGCTGAGGCCAATCCATCCCCTTTGGAGCACTGTCCTCACACTGCTGCAGGTGTGAGCACACACAGGGAGTCAGAGCAGTCCTGGTCCCCTGGATCCCACACTCTGCAGAGTAAGTGCACAACTCTGGCTGCTCACTGAAAGTTAAGAGCCAAACTTCAAACTCACTGAAATGAGGAAGAGATCTGCTCTCCTCACCTGAAATGAATCAGAGCCAAGCCTTTGTGACCTTTCAGTCCAACCAACTAAGGAATTAAAGAAACAATTAAGTGAGCACACAACAGAACACCTTCCACTTAGGGAACAGCTGCTCCAATGAGGTCAAGGGTGCCAACCCACAAACCCAGTAGGCACAACCCATGGGACAGTGTTGGTCCAGCTCCTGGGGTCACCCACGTGTTGAACTTCAGCTGCAGAACACTGAGTGACAGCCTTGGGCTGGCCCTGGAAGGGCTGACGGACAAAGCCCCCAACCCTGCAGTTCCACTGAGTCATATTGACTTGTTTATTTTACCCAACCCTTTTTTATCTGTGGATTTTTTATCTCAACACTTGCAGTCGCACAGGAAATGGTTTTGGTTGTAATTTGTCAGAGTGAAACCCAGTGAAGAGAATGTGTTAATTACAGAAACACTGAAAAAAAATCCTTTTATTTCTCATGGGTTTATAGCAGAGATGAGATCATGCAGTGTTGTTTATTTGTACTGGTTTACTGTAATGTTAAATTACCTGTCCAATAAACAAATAGACAAATAAATAAATGGCTAAAACTTTCCAAAATACAGGATACGAAATTTGACTAAACCCTTCTTCTAAGCTTTGATTTATAAAAACCTGGTTTGTATCTAAAGTTCCAACAAGAAGTAAAGGATTTGGTAAGTTGGTGAAATTACTCAGCTGGTGAAGACAATTCCACTCAGACAAGTAATGTCTTCAAAGATACTGTGAAAAAGCTTTAAATTAATAACGGTACATAATGAAAAGAAATCTGGTCCCAGCCTAAGTGTTGTTACAGAAAGGTTAGTGTTTCCCAAGATATTTAGAAAAATTTCCTATTTTTCAGGGCCTCAGAAGATTTTTTCCAAGAATTTCAAACAAAGAAATTGCTTTGAAATCAAAATGGAAATACGAACGAAGGGATTATGCATTTTCTCTATTTCTATCCCTCACTTTAAAGAAAAAAGTGTCACTGAAAGTGATATAAAATAATAAAACCAGTAGGAGAACGGTGAAAAACCCTACATAAAACTGAAAATAATTCAACCAAATTCCACCACGAATTCTGGGAGAAACTTCTCCTGTGTTCTTATTCACAGCCAAGTTTGATGCAAACCTGTTTGTCCCTCCCCAGCTGAGCCTTTTCTGCTATGTCAGCCTGAACCCTTCCCATGCCTCTGGCACAGCACATCTGCCCATGCACCAAATTTTGCAAGAACCCCGCTGATAAGGGAGGAATTTCTACACTTGCCAGGCTCAGGCCCTGAAAAGTGAAATGTATTTCAAAACTCTGACCTGTATGTGGTGTTTGGGACATAGACATCCCTGGCAGGGAACTCCAGGATTTCTCTTGTAGGCCTGACTCTGCTGTCTGGGTAAAGCTTGACTTGCAGCAGCTCTGGGGTTAGGCAGTAGTGGGGGTTCTCTGGAGCTGGAGATATGTCTATCTTCAACTGAGCTGCAAGAAGAAAGAGATTTTACTAATTAATAAATAGAATTTATTAACAAATACAAATTCGTTTTTTAAAGCATAATCATGCTTTGTTTCTTCAGGTTAATATCCTATATATTCATTAATATCCTATATATGAATTTAATAAATCAACAAATGATAAATTACAGCCAAAGTGGATTTGTTAACAAGTATCAGTGGATCAAGCTGGTATCTAAGGCAACTGGGGGACCAGATAATAAGAACCAACAGAAAATACGCATCTTAGCATGTCACAGATGCTTTTTTCATAGGAAAACTGGGGAAATACAGTCCAGATAATGCTCCTGTGAGGCCTAATTATAGTTACAAACAAAACTCCATCAGAAGAAGGGTTGAAAAACCCTAAGATTGGTCAGGCTACAAAACAGAGGTGAATTGAGTGAACCACTGACAATACTCAAGTGCTTGGAAGGTTGAGGTTGCTGCCTGAGGTTGTGGCACACCAGATTCAGATTAATTTGCAAGGAAGGTAATTTTGCAAAGTTTCCTTAACACCTAACGTGGCTGCAAGGCCAGCTGAGTGCTGGGCAGATGATCCAAGAAAGAGGCAGGATTGCTGTCCCTGGAAAGTTTTAAGAGCAGGTTAAGCAAATATTGTCAGGAATAGCACAGGTCAGGGTTTCTATTCCCCTTTCTCAAACAGAGGTGGAGCCTGTTCCTATTAACCAGGAGTGGGAGCCAGCAGAGAGATCTCCTTTGGGACAGGAAGTGGGAAACAGAGGTTCCTGGTTTTTGGGCTTTGGGGTTTGCATCTTCTCCTCACAGACACCACCCTCAGTGTGCCAGTAACAAACCTGCCCTGTAACACCTTCAGTGCTCCTGCTGCCCAGGGGCTGCTGTGGAGGACTTCTTTGGGGTGCCTGGGTGAGGAACTAACCAAATACCTGAACTTTTGAGCCCAAAGGGGCTGGCTAGATACCTGTGATGGGTCTGAGCCTGCGCAGCACCGACGAGGGACGTCTCATGTCAGCCAGGAACTTGTACAGGTCCTCATCGCTCAGGCGATCCCCCTCCTGCTCAGGGTGCAAGAATTTGGTTACCCAAACCACCCTCCAGGGCTGCCAGAGAGTGAACAAACCCTCTCATCCCACAGGCTCTTCCCTCTGACATCAAAATATCCCTTCCCAGAGCAAGGTGTTAACATTATCGTGTTAAATTACACTTCATTTCTCCATCCTTTCCCCTTCCTTCATCCCTCATGAATCATCCTGACAGCTGCAGGAACTTTTAATTGAAAGCCTTTTCTCTCCCCATCAATATTATCTTTTTCCAAACTGGAAAAGGCTGCTAAAAGATTTCCCAAAAATACCCATTTTTTAGCAAGTGTAATAGTTTGAAAAAGTATCTGTCATTCAGCAGGTGATCCTCACTCCTTCTCCTCTGCCTTTCCTTTGGGATGAGCCCAGAAGAGCTTTCTTTTTCAGGAAAAGTAGGAAGTACAAGGAGTCTGCAGTCAGTTTTCCTTGTGCCACATTCTAGTAGCTCCGAGCTTTGCTAATTTTGGAAACATTACAGAAAATGTGACTCTGCCACCCCGAAAGCAGAAGGTATCTGATTTTAAAGGTAAGAAATCACAACACTGGAAAAAAAAAAAAGCAGATGGAAGGAGAAAAACACGGGGTAGTGTTCAACTAATCATACTTAACAGGATAAACTTAACAGGAGAAAAGGAAGATAAAAAAATAAAGGATCAAAAATTTTAAATCTTAAATTAATGTTTGGCAGTTTTCAAAGGACAAATTAAATACAATGAGCTGCTTCCAAGTAAAAATAACCTCAACAAAGTAAGCAAATACATGCTTTTGTGAATCATTACTAGCTTAGTGACCAGTTTTTCCTTAACTAGATGTGGCCATTAAGCAAATATTAGGAAATAGTTTCAGCTCATTACTTTTTGCTAAGCTTAACTAAAAGTTTTGTTCCCTTTAATCATGTTTTCCACTTCTCAGGAAAATCCCAAGCTCTGGCTAAGAGGAGCTGCCACTCAGCAAAGCAGCATCAGAAGCAGAATGCTTTGTTTTGCTCAGGGATCCCTGGATGTGCCCAGGGAACTGATGTCAACCTCAAATCACTCTGAGGAACTGGATTCACTACTGCCAGAATTACTGTATGATGTAAAATTATGTAACATATCACTGAAAGAGAAGGGGTTTAGATTGGATATTAGGGAGAAATTGTTCCCTGGGAGGGTGGGCAGGCCCTGGCAGAGGGTGCCCAGAGCAGCTGTGGCTGCCCCTGGATCCCTGGCAGTGCCCAAGGCCAGGCTGGAGCACCCTGGGATAGTGGAAGGTGTCCCTGCCCATGGCAGGGATGGCACTGGATGAGCTTTAAGCTCCCTTCCAACCCAACCCACTCTGCTATTCCATGACAATTGATATGTAACACAATAAACCCACTGAATGCTGTTCAAAGATTCCCTGTGATCAGGGAACAGACATGAAATGCAAACTAATCACTCAGTGATCTCACACGATCCAACCCTTCTGTCCAAGGAACAACTCCTTAGTGAGACCTTTTCATGCCACACCTGTTTGAAGAAGTTTGTCACTGTCAGGGTGGCTGGTCTGAAGCTGGTCAGGTTGCAGGCCTCATCCCCACTCGTGGTTCTCTCCAAGGAACGCCTCCCCACGATGCTGGAATTCCGCCTCTCCGACCACGACCCTTTACGTTCTGCAAAAAACATCAGTGAGAAGGGGAAGGAATTAGAAAATAAAGAAGGAAAACTACAGTCCAAGAGCCTACTTTTGTTCCAAGCAGGATTTCTACACAGGAGGAGAGGGAATGATGCCATGAGGTGACAGAAGAGGTGGTTATGCTCAGGCAATCCCATTCCAGAGGCATCGGGAGGCTGTGGAGCAGAGCTGACTCCTGCTCCCCTCACAGCCACCTCACCCCAGTGCCTTCCTGCTGTTATAAAAGTCTTTATCATGCTGAGATTGATGTATTCCCCTTGCTCTGAAAGATGATGAAGTTGGCAGGTTTGGGGATGCTGAAGAGCAGTTTCAGATGAGCTATGTGGCTCGCAAAGATTAATCCACTCCTTTGGAAAATGTTCATCAGCCTGTAACACTCCCTCAGTCTCACAAGCCTGGTTTTAAATAATATAACAGATGGTTTGCTTGTAAAATCCTTGAAAGATAAATCTATTTGTTATCATGGACTTCTCTGTTTTAGTTCAACCACGACCCCAGACTATCAGGGTAAGGGGAGGGAAGCGATAAAAGGAGCAACAGCAGCTCCAGGATATGAATTAAAACCTCTGGATTTGCCCCACATTCCCTCATGCAGATGCCAAGTCCTGTACCTCCTGTGCCAACTTCAACTTCTGTGGAATCTCTTTCCAAGCTGCCAGCACTGCTCACAATGTTCATGAGGTGAATGGCTGTCCAGGCAAAAGGCATCCGGTACTTCCCGAGTCTTTGGCAAAACTGTTCTGCCTGGCCTTTCAGTTTTTCCAACTTTTCCTTATTCTGTGAAGAAAATATTCAGTCCAAGAGGTTAAAAGGAGAGGAACAAGATCAGAGGTTCATTTAGCACAAGCAGTTAGGAATGATGGTGTCTTTTCTAACTCCCAGTGATTGTGTGTTTCAGTAGCACCTTCCAGAGCAGGATCACCAAGTGTTGGGAAAATGCAACTTCTGCTTCCCAAAACAGGCCACCAGAGGACAGTCAGAACAGTCTTTTACGTTCTTAACCCTCCTGAACAGCCTGAAAAATCTCAGTGAGCTCATCTGCCCACTGCTCCTTCAAGAAAATCTGAATTTTCCCCTGTGAAGTCTGGAATGGCCTTTCCTAATGTGGTTTTATGCAGCAGGTGCCCAGATCATCTGAAGTTGTGTGGGAAACTCAAAGCACTCCTCAAATAAGTAGTATCATGCTCATTTTGTTGAGGAAAAAAAGGGAATAAAAGAGGATTTCTCCATAACTCTGCATATTAAAGAGCAATTTTTAGAGCTTTGGGGAGGAAATATTTTATTAAGAGGCTGATTAAAACTAACAAACCATCCAAGCTCCTTTGAGAAAGCCTAATGGAGAGGCTGGGATCACAAGAAGGGCTGGAACCACTGCTTTGCCCTTCACCCAGCCCTCATTATTACTCTTTGATCTCCACTTGGCTCAACCCAACTGCACATGAAATTAGGAACCATTTTTGAAACTCTTCTAGAATCAGGCAGAAGGGATGGGGTTAAGCTGCAGAAGCAGTGGAAAAGTTAAAATTTTTACTGCAAATTCCCATCAAAAGCTGCCTTCCCTTGACCCAGCTGATCCTTTGGGACAGGGAATCACAGATGACTGAGCTTGATGGGAACCACAAATCTCCCCTGACAGCCACAAAAACTGGTGACCTTTAACTACTCTACCCCAATAAGGCATCAAGACTCAAAGGTCTTTGGCTCTTTTTTGGCCTTTAGAATGGGATTAGATTCTTAATTAAAAATGGATCCTTTTAAAGACAGGAACAGTATCAACAGTCCAAAGTAGAAGAAAATACGTTTAATTTTTTAACAAAACACCAAAAAAAATTCTTACCTTTGCTGCATCAGATTCTTTAAAAATCATATAAGGCTCTGCACACTCCCCAATATCTCCCTGCTGTAGTACTTTTTCCAGCTGAGAAGGGAAAATGAACCATTATAAGGACATGTATCCAGCAAGGACTGATAAATTGAACAAACACAAGGAAGCAAAAAATTCTTTCACAAGAGCAAAAGCCTGGTGAGTCCTTGTGTGAGAAGCATTTCCTGCAGAACTTGCATACTGCCTGTGAACTGAAAATACGTCTTGAACTCCCCTTTTGACCACAGGATGATTTTTATCCAGAGTTAAAATCCTGGCTGAAACACCCACCTGAACGAGCAACATTTGTGCTCTCATTGAATCAAAGGAGAGAAGAGAGAATAACTTTTATCTTTGTGTACTTTATCCCAGGAGTGACCAATGTTGCATTTTATTTCAGTTGTGGATCTCACTCTCAGCAATTTCAGCCCTTAAATACATCTGAAAATCTGGCTGAGGGGTGTATCCTTTTTGAAATGAGATTCAGATCAATAGGTATTTTTAAATCACTGACTTATTTGTCATTTTAAGGAGTCAGCACATTGGTTTATAGGAAAACCAAGGTCGAGCCCCAGAAAACTGATTTATATCATCAAGCAAACCTTTGTGCTCTTTCCACTTCCAATGCATTGAACTGGTTCTGTTAAAAAAGGAACTTAAGTGAGACTATCTGAAATAAAGCAGCACTGTTTACACTTTTGAGAACAGAATTTCTATTTTATTTTAAATAAAAACCAAGAGACCACAATAATTTTCACTTCCCTGGCGTTTCTTACCTTTATTACCAGAAAGACATCTTGAGAGGGGTAGGTGATAGAAAAGATGGCAGATCTGGCCAGGGTGGAAATAGCAGCAGGGGGGACATGAGGCCGGAGCATTCCCTTCATTTGTTCAGAGTTTAAATCAAAGTAGAAATTCTCTGAAATCTAAGGAAGAAATTGGGTAGTTTCAAGCATTAGTTATATCTCTTTTTTTGCAACTTCTTCATGAATGCAGTTTTAAAAGACGTGTAAAAACCTCCTCATTTCAAATCATGTAGAAAAAGGAAAAAAAAGCCTTTTTGATTAAGAAATCAAGACAGGACAGTGAGAGAGAAAATGGAGGAAACAACACAAACCACCTATAAAATTTTCTCAGCTCCTCTAAGGTGTGTAGCTCCATCACAGGATTAGGAATTACCATTGTTAGCTGAACTGAAAATACCAACATATCAAAATAGAAACAGAGAAAGAAAAAAACACCACCTCTTGAAAGACAGACACTGAGTTTTCTACCCTGAAACACCAAATCTTTGACTGCAAAGCTTCAGAGCCAAAAAGGATGTGAGCAGGTTACCAACACCAGAGGTCACTAAAGAACTTACTATGTTACAGCCAAAAAAAAAGGAGTAATGAGATGATAAAATTGGCTTATGAAATGTGATTTAAATATTAAACAAAGTTCACATAATATTCCACATACTCTCATCTACATAACTTAAATCTCAATGCATTAAATTCAAGCCTTAAAGAGATAAATGTCAAAATGCATATTTTTAACATTTTTCTCTCCACTAATAATAATTTTCTCTCCACTGCTAATATCTTGAATAAGGAAAACTAAGAGACTCTTTAAATATTAAATACAGAACATAAATAGGAGAATAAATGTATTTTGCATTCCCTACAACTTAGATCTTGAAAAGACTCCTCAGTTTTGTTTTGATTTTAGCACTTTTAGCCTGTGTGCCTTTCTTGTGCATTATTGAAGTGTTGCTTGGACCCATGCCACACTGAATCACCAAAAAGAGATTAAGAAAGTCATAAAAACCTAATCTAAATAAAAGGTTTCAGTTACCTAAGATCTCTCTGGGGAAGAGACTTTTGAAAGCCAAAATTGGCCTATACATATATATATATTCTGATTTCAGGCAGTCACATATTAGATGGTATTTTTAGAAGAGTGGTTATACCTTAACTGCTTTACCAAGCAGAAGAAGAACACACAAGATGGTTCATGAAATGAAATCATTCTTCCAACCTCTACGTCACTGTCTTCTTAAAGCTTTGCCACCACAATTAATTCCTCCATTTTTTTTCTTAAACACAGCTTCAGTGGAAATGTCACACTCAAGTAATTAAAAACCTACCTTCTTCTTTTCTTTAACATCATACAAAGCCAAACTCGCAAAAATGGGCTCAATTTCTATTTCAAATCTTGAAAGAAAGAAACATAAAATCAGTTGACTTGAATTTTGTCAGAAGGAATAACCAGCCCTGTCCCCAGATCCTCCCTGGCTGATGGGGACCGAGATGTCAGGAACAGCTGAGCCAGCCTAAGGGCTGCCTCCTGCTCTAAAGGGATCTTGTTTCCCAACTTCCACCCCACTCCTGTCCTGGTCCCTCCCACCAGGACCATACCAGTGCTCCCTGGACCTTCTAAAAGCCATTTGAACCCACTGACTCATTGAAAGCCCAGCAAAGCAGCCCAAGAGCTTCCTCAAAGTGAGAGGAGTTATTAACTGGGATAACTGGAGCACTCAGCTCCCCTGGCTCCCTGGCTTGGCTCATTTCCTGTGCTCTATGGGTAAATGGCCAACTGCTCCTCTCAGCATTACTGACCAGAGGGCTCCTGCCTCTGGACACTCAGGGACAGCTATTTTGGCAATTTCCAACAGTTAACTGTTGTCAGAAAATGCCAAAAGCTCAAAGATTTCCTCAGAAATTGACACAGAAAAGTGTCAGCTTTTTGCAGCAAGTGTTATCCAGTGTTTATGCAAGCTCCAACACCCCCAACAAGAACACTGACCCACCAAACAGAGCTGAACTTATTGTTAGAGCACCTGGAGACTTAAAGGAATTTAAAAACATTCAAAACCTGTCCCTGCACCAAAGCAAGCAGGGGTTCAAATGACATTCTCTTTTCTGCACAGCCTGCCCACAAAATTCATGCCTCATCCACGCTGGGATCCCCTTCACACCCAGCCCTTGCACAGAGCTCTCAGCTTCTCAGCCTGGAACTCCTTCTTTCAACAGGGAGAACACCACCAAACAAGGTGTTTTCTCCAGTTTTGCAACAAAGCTGAGATTAACCTGGAAATGACCCCACTTAGGTCATCTGAGCCTTCTCCCCGGGGAAAATGTCTTTGTTTTGTGCCACTGGGATGGCACAATCTTGGATTACAGCCCTGAGCACAGGCTCAGAGATTCCCAGGTACACAAGCAAACATATAGCTGGGCAGATTTGCTATAAATTTGCAGTCAGCAAGAGATGCTTAAAGAGCAGAAAACATTAATTTCCAGCATCTAACTTATTTATGCTAAAGACACCCTCCTTTGGAGAGAAAGCTGCACTGCTACTGCATATTATGTTGTTCCAGTTCATAAAAGGCTGCAAAATCAGTTCATCTCTACGGCTATATTAGGTCCTGGAGTACTCTACGAGCAGGAGATATGTCCCACACATATATCTCAGTTATGAGCAGCAACCGGAGCTCTCTAATAAGAAGGGTTGACCTAACTGAGGACACAGAAGATGAATACAGCAGTGTGGAAAATCAGTTTTGTACTTTATTTCTCCAAGGGAATAACAGTAAAATTTTACCTTGTGTTATTAGAGAAGAGTTATAGGCAATGAACCAGCTGCAGGTAACCCTATATTCAGGAGCTCCACTTCATTAAACTTGTTTAACAGGTTTCTATTCCTCCAGTTAATGCTTACTAAGTATATAAAGTCTTCACTCTTAAAGGGACACAGTCAAGGTTGTTGAGCCTAAACTTTGGCAAATCTTTGGTTGTCTTTGTGTTTTTAAGGCTCAAGCATTTTTAATCTTTAAATTTATCTTAAATTTCCTCATGAGGGAGGGGAACACCAGTGACTGGCCAACTTCAGAGCCCTGGAGGAGCGTGGAGAAGCCTCATGTCACGTGCCAGTGGCATGGAACAGGTAGAGCTGGAAAGCAGCAGGGAGAAAAGCCAAGGGAGGTGGATATTTCCTGCCACACCAATCTGCAGGAAGTCTTGAAGATACAACTGTGTAACTCAACCTTTATAAAATTAACCTGGGAGCCTATGACCAAACAATGCAATGACCCTTCCAGGGCAATAAGCAAGGCAGTGGAGTTATTCCAGGTGCAGGTGGGTACAGCAGCAGATTTAAATGCTGAATTTCTGCAGTGCAGCTGTCTGTTGGAGTGGTACTCACTTCAGGGACAAACACTTCACCAGGAGTCTTTGGCCAAAGTGTTCTTTGGGTACTTCAGGGACACTGAGTCTCTCTATGGGCTCCTCCTGGAATTAGAGACACAACCCCTGTACAAACCACCAGCAGAATTAAGAGACAAACACATGTATCACTTTCTTCTTCTAAGACACAGCACCAATTTAATCCAAGGCTTCCCAGCACGGTGCATTCATCAGCAGCTATAAATATGCTAAATTAAAGCCCTTTAATGTTTCTACATTACTGGGGATTGCATAAAGTAAGGGAAACCCAATCTTCAGAAAGGAATATCTATGGGCAAGACAAAATGCTGAAAACCACAAAATAGCTCCAGTTCTCATGGATGTTAAACACAGGTGACCTTAAATCCTTTAAATCCATGGCAGACTGACAGCTTTCACATTCCCTACACCCTTCACTTTTTTAGTCTCACCCACACGTATATAAAAATACCTCATCTGGTGCTGGGTGTAGTGCAAAAAGCTCCTTATGCCTACTGGACTTCCTCTGGTCCTCGTTGTGGTGGTCAATCTCCTCGTTTGGGGTTCTGTCTAGAAGGTTTGGGAGAAGGGCATCAGGCAGGGAGTTCTTCAGATCGAAGATGCTGCAGGCCCAGCTGCCCCGGGGAGTGTCGTCGATCGACATTGAGCGTCGCTTAAGGTCATCCTGAGAGCCAACAAATTAAAAGCAACTTATAATGGGAAAAGGACTGCACTTTTAAAGCAGGACTATAAATTAGGTTTTATGTAGCGAGGTTTTAAAGGCACATTACTTGTTCATCCTGGTAGCTGTTGCCATCGGGAGCTTCGTCAGACTCGAAGATCTGTTTGGGGAGCCCTTTTTGCCTCTCCTTCTGTTTGTCCAAGGTGTTGGGATTGAACCCAGTTCCCAGCTTGTGGTATCTGCAAACAGAGTATTTCAAATGCATTCTTAGCAGCCCTTTTGACCCCGAGCCCAGAAGCAGCACCCCGGAACAAACCCAGCATTATCAGCGTGGGCCCTCCCGAGGCAGGAGCTGCTCTCTGCAAACACAATTTCCAGTCAGCTCCACTGGAGCTGGGGCATAATCCAGCAGCCACTATTCCAGCACTACAATGTCACTCTGTTCATCTATAAAGCCACTCTGGGTGATGTCAAAAGGAGGATTATCAAGGGCCAATTAAAGTCATTGTAAAACGTGCCACTGTGATGCCAAGCTAAAAACAGGCCGGGAACACAAGGGCTGAAGGCCAGTGGTTCTGCTGGAGCACGAACTGACTTGGAGCAGATAAAATGATTAACTGGAAAACCAAAACAGCAACTCAGCAAAGTCCTGAGCACCTCTGGAGAACAACTTTCCAACTGTGACTAAACCAGCATCTTCCCATAGCATCTTTGTAGGGAAGAGCTTTCCAGGGTGTAAGAGCTCTTGCAAGTGAACAGTCTGCCTGCTGTGCTGACAGGAGCAGATCTCTTTGACTAACAAATTTTTGGGTGCCATACATCACCACGTCTGTATTTACACACACATGGACAGAGCCACAGTCTCCGTACAATACTTACTCTAAGTCAGTTCCTGGGCTCACATCTAGAATTAATTGTTTTTACCATGCCCTGGTACTAAAGTTACCACAGACGGATGCTCCAGACATGGGAAAACCATGGATATGCTAACACTGAGTACAGGAAGGGAAATGAAAAAGGAGGAATGCATTTTCCTTGCTAGGCTGTAATTCCTGAGAGCTGAACAATAGGATCTGTATAATCCTCACCTGCATGTCTGCATTTCCATCACAGCTCTACCAACAAGTGTAAATCCATTTTAATTCACACCTGACCTCCTCAGTCTGGCACACAGAAATTATGCCATAAGCTTGAAATAAGGATATGCTAGTGGGCTTTTTTCAAGAGAACTTACTCACCTTCTCCAGTATCATTGGAGGAATTACTGAATGGTGGATTTCCCTGCCCCAAAAACATTTTGGTTACAAAGAACTGCATGCAGAGATGGGCATGAAGATTATTTCCCCTGCAGTGGGGAAGAGAAGGATGGAATGTCCCAAGTCATGTTCTTCTAATCCAAAAGAGCTGGGGTTTGTGCCCCTGGAGATAGCCAGAGCACTTGGAACCATCCAATGGGATGATTTAAGAGGAAATTGTTGGCATCCTTACTTGAAAAACAATTCAGTCCTTCCCAACTGAGCTTTTGGATTCTTCCCCTGCTCCAGCAGTAACTCCTTTTATTTCTACCCAGTCCACTGCCATGATTTTATCCAAGCAAAAAGTGCTACGACTCTCAGAGGACAAAAGCCCACCAAATAAACCTCATCAGAGCAGGAATCACAGCCAGGACTTCCAGGTACAAATGAAAGCCACTGAGAAGCCAAGAGTGGGTGGCTGGGTGGGTCACACTGTCCAGGTCTGTGGTGCATCCAAGACTCTGCTGCAAAGGCTGGGAGTTAATAAAGCATCTCCTCCCTCTTGGGTTCCTTTCTGGGTGGGTTGGTTTTTTTTTTGGTATGAGATTACAAAACACTTTTTTATTAGGTCACGTTAGCAGTGCCAAGCATATCCTGAGCATCCCCTGAAGTGGCTCTCAGGACAACATTAAACCAGTGAATTGTAGCAACTGCCACAAGGGCAGAGCTGGAGCTGCAGTGGAGTCATTTGTAGGTGATACACATCACATGGATCACTTACTCCTTGACAGCAGCTCTTGAAGTCATCAGACTTCCAATCATCCGAGAGAGCCTATGCTCCAACTAAAGCCTCTCAGAAACCTTCCTGCTAATTTGCATGGAATAATCAATGCATGCCCATCCTCTGAACTGTTAACTCATTAGGTAAATGTTGTGATGGTTCAAATATTAACAATTATTTGTTTGAATGATGTACTTTCCCCAACTCTCTTTGGGAACCAGTGGAAGCTGCAGAGGGCACCTTGTCTATCAGATGGTTGTGACTGCACATAAATCTTACATCATTGCAAAATTAATGCAACTTCTCTCTAAAAAGAACTAAAAACAGATGGAACAAAGAAAGAAACAAATGCTGAAAGTAATTTTACTTGTCCACATTCCCTCATCGCTCTACCATGGTAAAGGAGCAACTGGGGACTGAAATGGCCTAGATTTTCCAAAATGCCCCAAGGGGTTTTGACATCCAAGATCCAATTTTCCAAACACAAAGCATCAGTTCAGTTGAACCAGGCAATGAAAAGCCAGAGCACATGTAATCAGCAGTCAGGATGATATTTTTGAGCCTCCTTACAGCACTAAGCCACAACTTAAATATGAACTGAAGGTGACGAACACCACAGGGGAACTCACTTCCTGTTCACGATCGCCCAGTCCTCCGTGTAACTCCTGACACAGTCCCTCACGTGAGGGTCCATCTCGCTGTGAAAACAATAAAAAACAAGAATCACAGAGATCATGATGATTTCCTAAACACATATTTAATTCCCTGGAGCATCACCATGTCACCTCCTATCCCACCTCTCCTCCGGCACAGCCGACACGAGCGTCCGGCACTCCCGTGGGGTGTAAACCACCTCGATGTCATCGGGGGGAAACTCCAGCAGGTCCCGCAGGGGCCCCGACTCCACGGCCAGAGGGTGGGTGATGAGATAGTCCTCCAGGTCCACGGGGTCCACAGCTTCTGTGAGAGGCACCTGGGAACACAGAAACCACCACAGGGTCTTAAACCAAGGTGAAAGAATAAAGAAAAATCACACGCGCATCTTCTGCTCTCTTTTTTAAACCAGTTCCTCTGCCTCGTTGAGGAATTTGATGCAACATCAGGTGATTAACCCCAGTGGTGTTAACCTCAGCTAACACACATCACAGAGCTGGTTTTCATGTCTTATCTTTTATCTGATATTCCTCTGCATATTTCTGTGGTGCGTACCATCACCACCTAAAAAATACAACTTGAGCCAGAAAAGGCTACATCTATTTTCATGAAATTCAACAAAAGAAAACTTAGTACTTTATTTCCCATGTATCTGACCCTGGATTTGTTTTTACCAGGCTCTGATCACAAAGGGAACCTTGACCCTGATCCAAGATGCAGGATCCCCTCCTCCCTCAGGCACGGCCCCCAGCCAGGAATCCAGAGCAAGGCCTGATTTACCAGGAACTCAGGCAGTCACACCACCTTGAACACCAACATTATTTTGAATTAAACCACCTCTCTGAGGAACACAAAACACAATGTTCACCTACGGCAGGTACAAGTTTAACCACCTCTTCTCTCTGATATTAGAGCCTTTAGTGCCACGATGACTCTGCCCATGCCACGAAGGGACTCTGCCCTCAATAAAATGGATCCTTAAAAATCATCTTTACTGGGCATAAAGCCCTTACCTGAAGCACAAGGAATGACTGAACACGTGCAGGAAAACAGTAGATTTCACTGGCAGTGCTGATCTCACCATCCTGAGCTTTTTTTAGATACATGAAAGGAAAATTTGCATAAACTGGATACATACTCACATTGCATAACTTGTATTTTTACACATTACATTATATAAATACATATAAATATTCTGATATGAGATCATTATGCTATGAGGCTATACATAAACATAGACATTAAGAAAATGAAACACTAAAAACAAGTTTGGAGGAAGCTGTCTCTACAGCAACTGACAGATTTCCTAGAATTCCCTGGCACATGCCAGCAAGGCTGAGCATTTTAACAAGAGTCACAAAAACACATCCAAATTCAGCAGTTTTCTCTACTAACTTCCCCTTTCCTGTCATCCAGATGATTTCTGTGGGACAGGGAACTACCCTGTAGCTTGTGTTGGAGATGACTTTAAAAAGAACACTTAATACTTCAGTTTTAAAAGTGCTTCCCGAAAATATTGCTATACAAATCCCAAATTCCAGTTTTAAAACTATTGCCAATGAGTTCTGAAATGAATCAACTTTTTATTCAAGGAAAAGGACTTGGCTAACATAGAGGGTACTGAAAGAATCTCCCCACCACAACCAACCTCAATGAATACTGCAATTTTCTTAGAAGGCAAATCCCTCCAGCAGGAAACCGGCGTGACTCCAAGGAAGACAGGGGAGTTGGACCAGATGACTTTTTGCCAGATAAGAATCTGGTTCACCAAAAAACATGTGATGTCTAGAAACTTAGTATTTGGTTCTGCAATTTAGGTAAAATAAACAAACTAATTTCTGTATAAAGAAGTATCAAAAGAGTCATAGAAAGGTTGGAAGGGACCTTAAAGACCAGCAAGTTCCAAACCTCTGCCATGGGCATTCTCACTAGAAAATGACCATTATGTATTTAACTCTGACCCCATAACCTTTTCTCCCCCTTCTAATCCTGAACTCTTGAAATGGACTCAAAGTATGTGATTTTGGAGAACTTTTGAAAATACAAACCAAATACTTTTCCCTGTTTTCATCGCTGCAACGCTCACGATGAGCAGAACTTGTCACTGCTCCTTCCCACATCACAGCTGACACATCACCACCTCACCCAGTTCCTTACAAACAGACAGACCAGCTCCATTTGGCACGAGATCCCTGACAAATGTACAGCACTGAGGGGTGACAGCTTTTCCTTAAGGAATCGCTACAAGTGCCTGTTTGTTCACAACTGCTGCAAACTTCCACTGCCGCTCTGCGTCACGTCGCCCCTTCCACTGACAAACCTCAGAACTAAAGAGGAGGAACCACCCAGGAATGGACACTCCTTGCAAATGAAGATAAAAGTAACAAAATCACTGGGCAAAAGCCCCAGAGGCAGTGGATGTCCAGAAGTGCTGGGAAAAGCACCCCCTTCGCATCCTCCCGTGGCCAGTCCAGAGCTCCATCCATGCAGCAATGCTGCTCCATGCTGGACACTGGCAGCACCTCCCAGAAGGGTAAGGAAGCCTCAGAGGGTGATTTAAAGCTGCTTAGCTGACCCTATTTTTAAGCCCTAACATTTTAAGACTTACTTTTATTCTTCCTTCTGACCTCCCTTCCACACTGGCAGCTCCAAAGCTGAGGGATCTTCCAAAAGTGAGCTGCCCGTGCAAGTGTTGTGTTTTAATCTGCACAAACTCATTTACCTGTGATTCTCTAACACACAGGAACCTTTCCCTCCTCCCTTCCAATCTTTCCACTCCACTCATCCTGATCAACAGAATTACAAAAAGATGAGGAAAAACCCCTGTATTAAAGCAGAGCTGAGGGGGACATGCAGGACTGAGGGCATGAGACTGTCACAGCCCAAAACACGCTATGTCTCCTCATCCCTGGCATGCCACATCTCAAATTCCCCTTGTCCAACAGGAGCATTGTAATGTGTTGGCCAGGAGATGAATGAACTGGCTATGCCAGTTGAAAATCACCCAATCCAGACAGGCAGGCAGCGCTTAGGGGCTCTCCGTGCGCTCCGGGGGTTTCCGAGCCCTTCACACACCTCAGGATTAGGCCCAAGGTTGCACTTCACAATTTTCCAGTTTGTCTCTTCGGGTAACTATTGTACCATGAAGATGTAAACAAACATAAAAGTCAAACCCAGAGGCCTGTGTTAGACTCACCATCTGTGCAGCCAGAAATACTGTCTAGCACCTGAGTAAACAGGCCAAACATAAATTCATGGGTATGGAGAGGAACTACTTGGTGTCAGACTATTGGCAGATAAAAGGCAAGCACATTATTTTAGGCTTCAGATATTTGTGGGGGAAGAAGTGATGGAAGAGGAGGAGGAGGAAAGAAGGATGAATAAATGCACCAGAAGGAAAATTAACCTAAAAGATGTCCCCATGTGTGAGCAGAACCACAAGAGTTCCTCCCACAGCTCTGTCAATGGTTTAACCTTTCCCCTGCCCTGCTTCATGCTCCAGCATCGCTCCAAAGGTGTGGATGGGGACAAGGACACACAAAATACCAAGGGCTATGCCTGTGTCACCTGGCCAAAGCATCAGTCACCTGAAATTGCCACACAAACCCATCAGGTGAAACGTGCACACTGGAGGAGTTGGACAAGCCCAGATAAACACCAGGTTACCCAATCTCATCATCCCAACCTCATCATCCCAACCTCACTGCTGCTGGAGAGGCAGAACCTGCTCTGTCATCTCACCTCCAGCCCAGCTGACCTCCTGTGGCACCAGGAAAAACAAGGAGGCACCCAACAGCTGTTTCCCCTGGCCTGCAGGATGGTGACACTTTGGGACAGCTGATCTCAACTATCAAAGAATTGCCAGTCCCAGCAGCTGCACGTGAAAAGGTTTGAAATGTGCTGCAGCAGGAAGGGGGAACAGCTGAGCAGGAGAAAGCTGTGCTCTCCCACAGCCCTGCATGCTGGCAGCCTGCAGACACAGCCATCTTCAGTGCATCTTCATCCTGCTCCCAGGAAAAGCCTTCTCCATTCCTCCTGACAGCTCTGGGGAAGTAACAGTAGGTGTCTCCTCCACAAAACACAGCCAGTTCTTCTTCACTGGACTTTCAGAGGCAGAAGAACAACTCCAGTCAAGTATTTGCAAACGTGCAGTCCACCAACCAACTGGCTAATCACAGAATCTCAGAGTGGTTTGTGCTGCAAGGGACCTTAAAGCTCATCCTGTTTCAACCCTGACACCTTCCACTATCCCAGGTTGCTCCAGGCCCCATCCAACCTGGCTTTGGACACTTCCAGGGATCCAGGGGCAGCCACAGCTTCTCTGGGCACCCTGTGCCAGGGCCTCACCACTCTCAGTCAGGAATTTCTTCTTAGTATCTCATTTGAATTTCTCCTCTCTTAGTTTGAAACCATCCTCCCTATCACTGTCTGCCTGTGTAAAAAGTCACTCTTCTTGTTTTTTGTAAGTCCCCTTTAAGTACTGAGAGGCCTCAGTGTGGTCTCCCCTAATAAACCCAAAGGGGAATTCTGGAGTGTTACTGCAAGAAATCCTTGCCAGGGGGTCTATTTCTGTTGGGTTTATTAAGACCCTCCAGAAACCAAACTCTGCGAGAGCCCTGAGCATTTTCCCCACTAGGACTAGAGAATAATGTAAATTAATGGCAAACACATGCTAAAAATATGTAAAGGAAACCTGCTCCCAGAATTGCTGCTCTTTTAAAAAAATACTCTTTGATTTTGTGCAGGCTGTAATTACAGATGAAATTTTGGACAACCTTTCAGACAATTCCCTAACACGGTTTTCACCCAGTGTTTATCCCAGGATCAGGCACTGCAGCCTCACTCATGGCAAGCACTGTCCTGGTGCTATTTAAGTCTACAGGAGGACTACATGGGGGGAAAGGGCAGCTCAGGATGAGTAAGAGGGGCATAACCTGCTCCCTGCCAACATAAACACTGTGTTTATCACAGTACTGATACACTGAAAGTACGGAAGAAATCAAACAGGACTCCCTCTCTCAGACTTACAATTACCCAAATCAAACCCCTCACCTGGAAATAACAATTCTGCATGTCCTTAACATGACCACAGACATGTTCAATCAGTTAACTCAGGCACCAGCCTGTTTGATTTGGCTTCTCTAACCCATTGAACAGGCAGTTTCTAGAGGTGCACCTGTGTTGCTGCAGTTCTGGCTCTCAGCACCTGCAGGACAAACCCTTATTTCAAAGGTTTACAGCTCTCATACAACAGGGACACTCAAGCTTTCTTCTTTAAGGTTGTGTTATTCTTCACTGTTACATCCCCTTAAAAGCTGGAAAATAAAACTGTGTTCCCTATCGACTTTGCCCTTCTCCAGACAGCAAACATTGTATTTTTGTGGAGTTTTAGTGCACATGTCTCTGTCCTATTTATTTCCTTCTTTTGAGCACCTACCTGGATCATCATCATCACTTACAAAAGCACCTGCACAAATCTGCAGGAGCCTCAGTGAGGGGATGTGGCATCCCTCCATGGAGGGTAACACAAACTTGCACTCACTTCAGCCAAGCATCCCAAGGACACGGGAACAAAGGGATAACTTGCAGGGAAAGCTACACCTAGGGCACCACGCTGCAAAGCTCACACAAGGAAACAAAAAATACAATGCAGAGGTCAGGTTTGTACAAGAGCTGCTCTGTTGTGGCATTCCTGGGAACAGCCTGGACAGCCTGCCCCTTGTTCCCCGCCTTCCTGAGCCATTTACACCTGTGCAGGTACCTGAAGATTCAAGATCTGCTCTCCTGGGCACTGCACAGCAGCTCAGTACTGGAGCTCAGTAACAACTAGGGCAGAAAAAGGGACAATTATTATCTCCATCTCACAGGGACTGAGTGAAGCACAGTTCCCTGACATCCACAAGCATTCCCAGTTTTGCCTGGGGGATTTTAGCCCATCCCTTCCCTAAACAAACAGCTGGGCACAGGGGATATTTGCCCAGCTCACAAGTGCTGTCCTGAGCACCATGATGAGTCTCATGGGACACTCTGGAAGCAACACACTCAAATGCCAGCTGTAATTCTGCAGACTTTCCCAGCCTGTGTATGACAGCACAGCCATGGAAAACAACATTCCCTCACATTTCCTTCTCCCTGCCTCACCTCTGCCCTCCCAAGATGCCCAATCTCACAGGGAGCCCCAAGAGCACTGAGAGGTTATGATGGGACAGCTTGGCAGGGTGCATCTGGCACAACAAGGATTTGAACCCAAGCTGCTGTGGCCCAATTCAAGCCAAATTTTCCCTTTATCTCAAATGAGATGCATAATTCCCAAGGGCAGAGACCCAGCCCCTGTGAGGATCACAGCACAATTGAGGGCTCTGTAAAAATGACAATGGGAAAGCGTGGAAGGTTGTACCTCCTGCCTCCTGTGTGGGAGTAAAACCCCCTGTGAGGATCCGATAAGGGACCTTGAAAAATTAACCTTGTAGAGAGCTCCTCATCACAGGGAGGATCCTGACTGCTATTTTTACTTGGCAGCTAAAACACTTCTTCAAAATCAGGGTGATATTTCTTGCCAATTTTGAAATCAGGACAAAGTTCCATCTTAACTTCAATACCTCCTTAAATATTAAGCAATTTATAACGTGCTAAAACTGCAACAGATTGTGCCAAAGCTCCAAATTCTAAATTAATACCGACTTCCCACCCACCACCTTCCCTGGGCAAAATCTTGGAAGGCCAGAAGCAGCAGATTAACATTTCAAAGCTGAGCCCCAGCCTTCTCTCAGCTATCTCTGGGTCTCCAGGGCAAACAGTCACTTCCCTTGCTGAGCAGTCAGGAATGCAGATGGCCTCTTCTTGCTGTGGCAAAACCCTGTCACCCTTAAAGGGATACTGGTATCTCAGGGAACAGGAGTCAAATCTGATGTACTGGAAGGACTCAGAATAAATCTGAGAATGAAGGAAATGTAATATGCTAAAAAAAAAAAAAAATCACAATTTGCAAGCAGGTTAAAGAAGGTAACAGTTTAAAGAAATAAGCTTGCTAATCAGAGGCACTAGATTTAAGTGTGAACTACAGGCAAGTCACTCTAAGAGGTTTTGAAACATGAGCATTGTAATATTAACCACTGACAACACTCAAGTCATGAAAAAACATGTTTTACTTGCAAAAATGACATTTTCTTTCAACTAAGCACTCCAAAAATAATCCAAATGGATCCAAATTCAAAGACTCACATATCTGTCTACTGCCATCCCTGCATTTCAGAAAACCCATACTCCTGATTTCCTTAGCCTGATGACTGGTGAGCCCAGAGAACTCCTGCCTTTCATTTCTTGGCTGCATTTATAATACATGGAAATATTCAAATGAACCAAGGAGATTCCTAGGCAATCTCTGCTTTCCATCAACCACATACAGCTCCCAAGCTTCACCAAGGATGACACCTCCCCAGCCATAAGTGCAGTCATTACCTCCCCACTGCCTCTGGAATGCAGTTCCCTATCTCCTGCTTTGCTCTGGCTCTTACTCCTTCTTTTGCAACATGTTCTGTGAGATGCCATTACCATAGAGAGCAGCTGATTAAAGTCCTTTATTTCAAATTGCAGTTGTGCCCCAAAAATTGCTGTAAGCATTCTCTGCGTCTGAAACCTCCATCTTTAGCATGTGAGAATATTCAGTATTAAGTTCTGGATTCTGTGAGATCTGCAGTGTGTGTCAAGTTCTACCACAATGCTTGAGTTAGAAAAAGCCTCTAATGAAAGGAAATGGATTCCCCATCCCTGGAAGTGTCTGAGGCCAAGCTGGATGGGGCTTGGAGCAACCTGGGATAGGGGAAGGTGTCCCTGCCCATGGCAGGGAGTGGAATAGGATGAGCTTCAAGGTCCTTCCAACCCAAACCAGTGTGGGATTCTGTGAAATGATTACAAATACACCTACCTAAAGAAGGATCCTACATGGAACAAGTAACAGCCAGTCCCAAAACCAGTGAGATGCTTTATGTACAAATACTGCCAGGTTATTTGCTATGATAACTGGTTGCTAATGTAGGAAGCCATCTGGGTATAGAAATATTAATATTAATCAGAGATTAATTAGTTATCTGGGAATACTAAAGCAATTTCTTACCAAACCTAGAAAGACACGAGTTATGCCTCCAAGGACGGGTAAGAAGACAAGATCTTTGATGACTAAGAATTGAGCAATTTCACCAGGAGTATTTGGAGAACACAAAGACTGATATAGAAAATGCAGGTGCTGAGACTCATCTCAAAGAGTTTCCCTCTGATAAACTGTGACAAAACTGAAAGCAAAAACTGAGACAGCAGCAGAGAAATGAAAAAGCCAAACAGTTTGACCAGAGATTGCAGAAAAATCAAACTTCTCACTTTTGGCAGAAATGTCACATCAGCTCAGTGGAGACGGACCCCTCCGGACCCTCGGCACTCACACAGGCAGACCCTGGTGGCTCTGAGCCCTGGTGGCTCTGAGCCCTGGCAACCACGGACACGCTCTCCTGAGTGGGAAATACTTGGCACAGCCACCTCTCAATTCCCAGGGGACAATTTATCCCCTGCATGGATGGATTCACCCAGAGACAGGCGAGGAGCCGGCGCTGGCGTCACGCAGAGCTGCCCGGGCTGCTCAGTGCCCTTGGACACTCCCAGGGATGGGGCAGCCTCAGGGCAGCCTGTGCCAGGGCCTCATCACCCTCTGAGGGGAGAAATTCTCCTAACATCCAACCTCTGGCAGTGGGAAGCCATTCCCTGTGTCCTGTCCCTCCATGCCTTGTCCCCAGTCCCTCTGCAGCTCTCCTGGAGCCCCTTTAGGCCCTGGAAGGGGCTCTGAGCTCTCCCTGGAGCCTTCTCCTCTCCAGGTGAGCACCCCCAGCTCTGCCAGCCTGTTTATTAACAATTACTCGGTATAATATCATTGAGTTAAGAGTATTTATCTCTGCTAGCATGTGAACTGTTTAAGTTCTGATACTGTGAACTGATTCTAGTGGACACCAGACTCACCAAGAAAGATAAAACACTCCTGACCTTTGCAACAGGGCTCACTGCTGACTTCAGCAATAGAATGGAAGCAGTTTTAATGTCCTACAGAAAGTGCCTGCACCAGAGCAGAGCTAACTGTGAGCAGTCCCCAAGGGGAGGAGGCAGGGAAGAGGATGTGGATGCCTCTCCCATCCTCCCCTGTCTGATGAGGATAGACCATTGAGCCAGGCAGGGCAAAACCTCCAGGAAACCCATATAATGGGAGGCACTCTTCAGCCTTCATCAGCCCTGAGACAGCAGAAAGACTTGGCTCATTTTCCTTTTCAAATTTTGGTGATAAAATTACTTGGCTCTGAACGCTCCAAAACGCCCTTTTCTGTGCCACATAGGACATTGTCATGTTTTCCCTTGCTGTGCTTCCCATTCATTTGCACAAATCACCTTTCCTTCTTCTCCTAAATTACGTTAAAATAAACAATGGAAATATACAAAGGAACCTATATTCTCTTATTGAATAATTAGATGCTATCTTTGAATACATGGCCAAAGTCTGACATCCAGTAAATCCAAGACAAAGCCTCAATTAGCCCAGATAATGCCCATAAAGCCAGCAGTGCTTTACAAAGATATGTAAATGTCAGCACCTTCATTTTACAGGGAGAAAATGGAGTGCTGAGAGCAGACATGGTCAGATCACATCACATCCAAGAATCCAGATCCCTTTATTCCCAGACTAATTAGTATCTCTTATAACAGTGTTCCTTTAAATACTAACAATCCTCTCTGCTGTAACATACATCAACAGACAGGAAATATTACCCCAATCCCTTGGAAAAAGCTGTGATTTTTCTATAAAACAACTGAATGTACATTCATTCTGCTTATCTGCAAGTTTTGTAAAAAGCTGCTCTTCTAATTAAATCAAAAAATCATTAAGGTTGGAAATGTCCTCCAAGATCAAGTCCAAACTTTGACTGAACACCACCTGGTCAACCAGACCATTGCACTGAGTGCCATGTCCACCTATTAAAATATACCTCTAAAGATGTAAAGAAATAGAAAAAAGAGACCTGTAAAGACTTTTTAAAAATTAAGAGAACTTTTTCTTGGGGGGGAAAAAAAAAAAAATATCAAGCTTTGGACAACAGCCAAAAACATTTCAACAATTATCCTTGGCAGTCAAAAGTGAAAACAAAGTCCAAGATTTTATAAGTCTTTATCTACTTTTAGCAGACAGAGTTAACTGGCACAAGGAGCTGCTCCACAGAAAAAACAAACTCGGGAAGAAAAGAAAGTGGTTAGTCACGAGGGATCATAATGGCCCATAGTAAACAGTCCAGCTCATCAAACAAACAGAGCAAATTCCCCATCCTGCAAGATGCTGGGGAATTCTCCCAGAAGAAGTGCAGGCTCTCTGCTTTCACCCAGTGGGGCTGGTGGTGAGAAGCACCAGCTCCCAGCAGGGAATACTGAACTCTGGAGGAACCCAGGATGAGCAGAGCACATGGCTTCCAACCCAGAGCACACCCAGCAAGGTGCAAATGCACACTCCATTCACCAGTGGGCTTGGAGAGACTTGCAAAAATCACTTCAAAAAAATCAACCCTCCTTCATGGAACTCTCTGAGCTCACAGCTCCTACTCCCCAACAGCAAACTGTCAGTGCCTTCTGTTGTGGGTTGCAAAAATAAAAGCTCAGAGCTGCAGGGACTGCATCCTGCCAGGAGTCCCAGCCTGGCACGCTGGGTTACACAGGAAAAGCCTCTGAGGGCCTTGGACCTGTGTCTGGGGTTTGAGGAATGTGCAATTAAAATCAGCTGCTCCTGAAGTGGCAGAAGGGTGGAGGCTGACAATAATAAACTCATTTGAAAGCAGTGTCTTCTCCCCAGCTCTACCAGTTACCAAATTAGAAACAGTTCTGGCAGCATTTTGTCTGCTGCTTGTGAGGCAAAAAGGAAGAGACTTGCTAAAATTCAGCTGACAGGTTTTTGCATTTATCCCAGGTTCAACCACGGGCAAATCTGTGGAGTGAGGAACATCCCTGCACTGGCTTCAGCTGACAAGAAACAAAAGGCCCAAGCAAGCACAGAGCTGAGGACTCTTCATTCACAAAAACCTCCATTTTTCCATAGAAATATCTCCACTGATAAGACTCTCAGACAAACTATCATAAGCAGCTGCTGTTGGCAACTGTCAGAGAATCAGTGCTGACCTTGTCTGGACCAGAATTACCTCACCACAACGAGCAAGATGGGCATGAGAGACCACATCTGCACAATCACTTCAGTTGTAGAACCATGGAATATCCTGAGCTGGAAGGGATCCACAAGGATCATCCAATCCAACTCCTGGCCCTGCACAGGACAACCCCAACAATCCCACCCTGTGCCTGAGAGCGTTGGCCAAATATTTCTTGAACTCTGGCAGGCTGGAGCCCCCCCAGTCCCAAGGTGCTGCCATTGTGGAGATACTGAAACTCAATCACACAACATTTTAGCAGGAATTTCCTATTCACTCCCATACTACATGCCCTACTTCAGGCTTTTAAACCAGTGTGGCTACACAGAACTGAACTCTTCCAGAGCAAACACAGCTTCACACAGCGATGCTTTCCCTCTGCATAATGCTGATTATCAAACCAGGCCAGGCAGGCACAGCAGATCCTGATGGATGCCTCGGGGAGAGAAATTAACCCAAAATTCAGACAAGCAAACCTCTGTCATATTCTGCAGCCTCAGGATACAGACTCATGACTTAACTAAGTAGACTTTTCCTACAGACTATCTCCTACAAACCATCACCCCGTGTTAATCAGGCCTCTGCAGAGCA
Organism: Corvus hawaiiensis; assembly: GCF_020740725.1. Taxonomy (NCBI): domain Eukaryota; kingdom Metazoa; phylum Chordata; class Aves; order Passeriformes; family Corvidae; genus Corvus; species Corvus hawaiiensis. The sequence goes on from NC_063221.1 coordinate 30,989,513, forward strand.
TCTCTGCTCAACACTGAATTTCATGTGACAAACTGGGAGCTTATCACAGCAGCCATCACACAATGCAGTTTGATAGGAAAAGCTCAGAGCCTGCTTCCAGCCAGCACGACCTTTTCCAGCTTTTTTACAGATTCTTGCATATATTTACTAGCAAACAGCACGGCAAGAGGATAATGAGAGCTGCTGACAATACCATGACCAACAAGTGTGATGCTGTATCAAAAACTGCATGTGAAGATCAACAGGACTGAAGCTTTGAGCATGAATTTGGTTGACGGCAGAATGGAAAAACCTTAAAAACAGGAGGAAAAAGTGGAAGAGACAATTCAGAGTGAAAGGAGGTGACACGAGGAAAAACTGATCAAAAACATGGCTGGGTGAGGAGCAGCCTGGAGAAGTTCAGAGAAGACATCTCACTTTATGGGAGTAGAAAGGCAATTCAGCCAACTCCTTCCAAGATGAAACCACAGGTGAGACAAGTGAGGCACAGCAGCTGCTGGGATGGACATCCCATGGGAGTGCAATCCTCAGCTATGCAGTGCTGCAGGGAAGTGCAGTCAGTGACCCTGAGTGCTCCACACACCGCTAATAGCAGGGGTCCCTCCCTATTCTAATGCTGGATTATGCAAAAGACCATCCAGAACTGCCAAGTCAGGGCTTTGCATTATCACTGCACAGCCCAGCAGAGCCACTGAGATAAGGCATTAGCATTAGCAGCAGCTCTCATTAACCCTTCTATCATTAACCCTTCTATCATTAACCCTTCTATCATTAACCCTCCTCCGTGCTCAGTCCCCACCACGCTGGGCACCAGCTGACAGATCAGCCTTCTGCTCTCCCCGTGCTCCTGGGAGTGACAGGAATTCCAGCCCTCCTCCATCCCCAGTGCCTCTGGCACACCCAGATCTCCTCAGAGATGAAGTTTGTGCCCGCAGTGAAGTCACTTTTCTGAGCTAGAGGTCAGCCTGGAGATCCCTTTAGAGGTGACACTCAGCTCTGAGGATGCGTTTGTGCTCCACAGGAGGAAGCTTTAACAGGTTACATTGGACATGAAGCAGAGGGAATTCCCATGAACTCACTCCCACAATCCCAGGAACTGAGGAAACACTACAGGACCCTACTCCAAAGAGAAGAACTCTTGTAAACTCACAACACTTGCACAATCGAACTCAGGGCACATTTCCAGCCCTGCCTGACCTAACCACCCCTCTCTGAAGAAAACAAGATGCTCTAATATTTGTTTTCCAAGTTGACTGCTGCAAAAGGAACTGCTGTGACCTGAAGCAAGACCCCAAATCAAACATTTCCAGCCTGAAAAAGTTTGCTGCACTCTTGAAATGTTGACCACAATAAATCTGGAAGGTTACTGGTAGGCCATGCAAGAAAGTCTGACTTCAGAACGGGTGATTCTGACAATGCAGCTCTTCAAAGTGGGCTGTAAACTTGTAAGTAAATATACATTCCTGAGGAATAACCCCACTCAACTTGCACAATAATATTTAAAATACTTCAGAAGAGTAGAGGAGTCGCTTTGGTCCTGCTCTCAAGAGTGACAAGGACAGGAAAACAGCAACCTGAAGTGCAGGAGCTTGCAAAGAGCTCTCCATGCAGAGAACCACACACACATGGAATTTAATGCCCAATCCAGGCTGTTTGGGGATAAAACAACGAATACCTGCTCAAGAGAGCTCCTTGTCCTACAAAGATTCTGCAGAAACACAAACTCCCAGCCACACCAACTGATTTGCAACACAGAAATCCCCAAAATTAGTGGGTTTTGCATGGAATTTTTTCCTCTGTGTTATCAGGGCCGCTTACATCAACAACGTGTCAGCACTGAGTCTCTTCCCAAATGGTAACATGACTGTGGACAGCATGCTCAGCAATCCCTGCTCCAGGCATGACTTACAGTGGTGTGATGAGAGACGCTGCCTCCGATGTTGAGGTTCTTGAGGAGCTGAGGGGAGCCTCCATACTGCCCCGAGATCTGCTTCCTGACCTCGGCTGCCACGGTCCTGGAATGAGACAGGGACAGAGTTATCTCTGAGAGGGACATGGGGATGGATCAGATCCACCTCCCTGTGCTGTGCTGAGACACTCACTCACTGGAATAAGGGTGTCACCACCTGCTGGGAACAGATCCTGCACAATGGATTCCCAGGAATCACAGAGCTCTCACAAGGCTGCAGATACAGATTTTTAACAGCAATTAATTGTTTTTTCTCCTGTTGTGAACTGCTCTTCTGTGCACATCTGTGGCAATAAAATGCACGTGACCCCAAGCACAAATTAACTTGTTCCCAGCAGGCTCTTCCAAGGAAAGCTCTTCTCCAGAGTTCTCCTCACCCTTCAGCAGTTCCTGGTCACACAGCTGCTCCTGTACTCTGCATTTTCATCCATCATTTTGGGGGTTTGCAATCCCAGTCAGACAAAGGACCAGGAAACAAACGACTGGGTCAGAACAAAAAGGTGTTTCCCTTTCCGTGTAGGAAAGGCAAAGGTGGGATGATGGTGACAAGCAGAGGAAACGCTGGCACAATGCCATGTGTCTCTGCCAGAGAGAAATTCCACCACAGGGTAATTTTCTCACCAGGAATGGAAAACACAGAGCAGCCCTTCCATGCCTGGAGGGTGACAGCTGTGACCCTCCAGGGTTCTCTGTTTTGGCTAAAGAGCCACATTGTCACTGCTAAGGCTGAAAACACAACAGGTAGGTAAAGCCACCTGGAGGGGGAAGGAAGAGCACGGCAGAGAGGGAAATGCTGATGGCCAGGGACTGTCTAAACAAAGCCATGGGTCCAGCCCTAGCACAGTCATCCACAGCTCTCCATCCTGTATCCCAGCAGGAAGCTGCAGCTCCTCTCAGCAGGGATAGCCAAACTTCAGAGTAGGGTGGAAATGGTTTTGTTCCAAAGGCAAACCAAAAACCCAGATTCCTTCCACAAACAAACTGTTTTGCTGAAAAGCTGCTGTGTACTCCTGGCCTACAGGACCTCACCAACATGAATGCTCCCCTCTAGGAGTCAACACCCAATTTATTAGTGACAAACCCACCCCAAGTGTCATTCACCACATCACAGCACTGCTGGCAGCTCTGGCTCCCAGAGCCAATTCCCAGCTCCAAGGAGACACTAACCAGCCCCTAAGGTAGATGAAGAGGCTGCAAGGACAGGGGTGGCTTTTTTCTGCTCCATCAGTGATCTTTGAGCATCCTCATGGCTAAGAGACTCCTGATCTCACCATGGGACTGTGCTGTGTATCAGCACGAGCTGCTGGAATCCTGCCAAGGAGATGGTTAAATCTGCCCTAAGCTAAACCTGGACATCAGGATGGGCTCCTGGCTTTGGGACTGCTGGTGGGCAGGAATGAAGGCAGCTGGAGGCAACTGCTGTCAGTGGAAGAGAAGGGAACTCTAAGAGGGAACTGGCTGGGACAATTGAGGCTACCATGGAGAGCAGATGTTTCCTCAGGCCAGAGGATGGATGTAAGATTAGCTAGAGGAAGCATCATTTTGTCTTTTTTAAAAAGTAGACTGCAGGAGGAAAAAAAATAAAGTTTTATGTATTCTAGCTGCAAGAAGTTATTTCCTTCATGTTTGCCTTTATCCACGGGAGCTGATGTTTTCACTTCTGGAGGGTGGCTTCTGGAAGAAGACCAAGCAGCTCCTGCTGGGGACAAGGAACATCCAGGAAAAGCCCTCTCCCTGTTCCCACCACGTGTGCACACAGATACACGTGAGAGCAAACCATGTGTGCTGCCAGCTTTCGTAAGGAAACTTGGAATGGATGAAAATGGCTGCTTGGCATGGAAAACACACCATGCATCTGTGGCTGAGGACTGAGAAGCTTGTCCCCAGGATGCAGACGGGCTCTGCTTTAAACCAGGCTCACTCTGTGTGTTTTTTGTCACTCCTGATGAGGCACAGAGCCCTGGCAGGAAAAATCAGAGCCCAGCACAACACAGGAAAGACTAAAAACCCTTCCCCATTTTCTAGAGGCATTGTTTCCAGATGGGAAGTACAGCCAGAGGAGGGACCCTGTCCTCAGCTGGGGAACCACAGCCGTGCCTGGCTCCTCCTGAATCCGTGGATCCCCAGGAACCAGAGGCACCTCCGTGGTCCAACAGGGGAAGAAGGGTGGTGCCACAAAAGGGTGGCACTGATCAGCCATGTTGCTGCTCCATTAATACCTCACTGGATATTGAAAATTCCCCAAAATTCCCCCAAAGCCCAACCACAGAAAGTCAGAACCTCCAATGGGTTTCACCAAGAAATCACCAGTACTCTCAAGTGTGAAGCACTCCTGCCTCTCCAGCTTTCACAAGCACTCATCAAAACTCTCCCCATGTGAAGTAAATACTGTCTGAACCTCAGAATTCAGTGGAGTCTGCAGGAGTTACTGCTATTCATTCCAAGCCTGCAGTCCAATCCACAGCTCAGGCTGATTCTTTCTTGTATCCCTGCTTTGCAGAGGTTTCGGACACCACCTCCCTACTGGAAAGCATCCTGCCTCTGACACTTAGAAACCATCTCCTAAGGTAACCTCATCTCCAAATGTATTTACAGGTATCTATGCCCATCTGGGTTTGTGGCAGCAGGATCAGGCTCAACAGCCCTCTCCCACTCCTTTCTACCTGCCAGGTATCCCCTCCCAGCCTTTGGGCTCCCTTGATCACCCAATGGCTTTTCTAGAGCTGCTCCAGTTGGGAATCCCATCTTTTAGCAGATGTGCTTTATCCCGATCACTCCCTCCAGAGGAGTGGAACCTTTGGAGAACCCAATGAGTATTTCCCCATTGAGATAACACCTCAGCTGACTACTTTTAGGGCTGCTTCCTCACTGTTTCCTCACAGAGGTTCCCAGTTTCCCTACAACAAATAAGACCTGGTCTAGTGGAAGTGTCCCTGCCCACAGGATGAGCTTTAAGGTCCCTTCCAACCCAAACCATTCCATCACTCTGTGAACACACTTGCCTTCTCCTCCTCCTGCATTCCCAAAGGCTGTTTGTCCATGACAAACTGTTCACGACCAGCAGTTCATGTTACACTATAACCCTGAACACCATTTCTAACCTAAAGCAATGCTGGGGTTACACCAAACCCCATCAGAAAAGAGAAATAAATATTCTCCAAATGTAAAAAAAAAAAAAAAAAAAAAATTTGGTAGAGCTGAAGAGCCATTAAAGCTTTGATAATTAAAAGAACAAATAAAAAAACTGCCTCTTTAATAACTTATCTAACATTCAACATGTAACCTGGGAACCTCAGACAAACATTCCAGTTAATTACAGCCCACAGCCTCATGAACATCTGTGTTTAAAGTACATCTTCCCCAGTCACTTCCTTTCTGACCTTCTTCACTGGTTAATTATTGTGTGTGCATGTGGTTCACACAGAAAAAGGAAAAAAAAAAAAAAAACACACAAAGAAGAGGAAGAAAATTCCCCTTGGAACTGGCTCCTAAAGCAAAACAAAACTGGTCATTCTCAAAGTCCTCCAAGCTGCAAATAACAAAATGAAACCATTTGTTTGCACTCCCAGGGTTCTTTACTACACAAAAAATCATTTCTGTTTCTATGTGCCCTGCCTGGTCAAACCCAAAAACTGTTCCTTTTTTTTTTTAACTTTTTTTTTAGCTTAAGCAGCGAACTGGAAATATCAGTTCTTCTTTTTGCCTTCCCAAAAAAAGACTCCACAAGTCATGCCTGGTGATGCCAAGCAAGGTTAGGAACTCTCCCTTTTCCCAGCAAAGGTGGGTCAGGGACAGCCTCGGGTGATGTGAGGAAGCCCTCTCATCCCCACAGCCCTCTCCACTGGGAAAGGACAAGGTAAATTGCTTCTCCCCATCCTGCTAATTAGGGAACTGTTCCTCCTGCCTGTTCTTCACCCTGGGTGTCACGTGCAGGGACTCTACACCCAGGGAGCCTCTGAGAAAGGCAGCCTGGCACAGTGAGGCATCTGCAGCCCCAGCAAAGCTGCCTGTTCTCCCTCGGAGAGAGAAAACTGCATTTACACATCATTTACTTCTTCAAGTGAAAGCATCACCCTCTGTTCAGCCAGCAAGGGCTGGAAGCATCCATCCCACTGACTCACTGTGCTTGGATCTGAATTCCCAAAGCGCAGTGGCACCAGCTGTGTGTGCCACCTCTGCAGAGAGAGGGCCTGGCCCTCTGTGCCCACGTGCTCCAGCTGGGCTGTCCTGCCTGCAGCCCCATCCAGGTGTGAGTCACCATCCAGGGAAGCTCCTGCTGGATGAGGGAACCTGCTCCAGACATCCAGGGAGAGCTCTGGCCTGGAGCCACTCTGCCAGTTCAGCCCTGCACCCAGCCTTCCTCCTAAACCCCAGGTCCTGTTTCCTTCTGAGTGAACTCCTTCCCCTGGGAGTGAAATGGGTTTGATTTACAGCTGAGGAAATGCCCAGCCTGATCCCGACCGCTGCAGGGTGCGTGTGGGTTCCTAAATTAACACAGATGAGCAACAACATGTTCCCTTTTTCCTCACCATTGATTAAAAGAGAAAACATCATACAACGCTGCCTGTGGTGTTCTTCTGATAATATTTGATTATTGAGGCTGAAACTTCACCCCTGAGCTGCAGTGGAGGGAACGAGCTCCCAGGACACCTGACTGTGGAAATCACCACAGCACCGGATCCTGCAGGAGAGCAAAGTCACACCTCATACTAAAAACACCCAACCACAGAAGGAAGCCTTGGCCAGAGATGCAGCTCTGTAGCACAGCCCTGGAGATAAAGTGTTGTCCCTGCCTTCTCCCTTGCTTGAAGCAGTCAGGGATTTTCTTGGGCTTCCCAGAGCGCTGCCAACTCCCACACGAGACATCCACAGAGGCTGAACAGGGACAGCCAATGGGACTTTTGGAGAGGATGGGAAAGGGATGCTCTGAAATTCCTGTTAAAAATCCTTTCAGTTATCCATGACAGTGTTTTGACAATGCAAATGGCAGCTGGATGTGAGAAGAGAATAAACTGTGATGAATATTCTGCTGTGACCACGTTTCTGGCCCGATTTGGTGCTCCTGGGAGCCAGTGACAGCTCTGCTATTGATTTCAGTGGGTGCAGGTTTCACACCATCCCTCTTTACCCTAGGGCTGGGCACAGGAGGCTGTCAGCCCCCCCTGACACATCCTTCAGGCAATGTAAAAAACACAAATGCAAATTTAGCCTTCCCAAGTCCCCGTTTTACAGCACCCCATCGGTGTAAAGGGAGCTGCAGCAGAAATAAGATGCTCTGAATGTAGTGAACACAAGTGTTTTCCCCTCAATTCAAATCCATAAAGACAAGCTGTGATTACTCCAGGAATCCCATACAATGTAAGAGCCCTGGATGATGGGGAATTTCCAAGTCACTGAATGTCTGAAAGCAGGATCAGCCCCTGCTGAAGACCCCCCAGCCCTAGAGAGCAGCACCTCATGGGGTTCCTGCTCACATGGAAGCACCTGGACCCACAAGGTGAAAACATTTTTCTCTGGACCCCATTGACAGCTGGGCACAGGAAAACTGAAAATTCTCAGCAAGAGAATGCAGAGCAGTGGTAAAAATGACACTGTGGGGTTTGTGTGAGGCTGATGTGCACTGTAAAACAGAGGGCAAGGCAGGTGTGCTGTTCCAAGTCACAGGGAGCCTCTCTCACCATGGGAGCAGGAGAGGAAGATCAAAACTATTTCCAAGCAAAGACACTTCCACGGTGATGGTCTGACTGAAGCAGCAGCTCTGAATTCCCCAGATAACCCAGCTTCAGGATAGTCCAAGAGCACTGACAAGGCCCTGAGTCAGGGGCTCACATGAAAGGCAACATGGGTTTATCCCTGTAATGTTTTTGCTGTGTGAGGTTTAAAGGGGGAGTTTTTCTTTCCTTCTGAACTCTAAAAAGCCTGCACACCTTTTCCTCTGCCTGCCCCAGGAAACACTGCAGTGCTGGGATACAACATGCTCCAGCTGCTGGGGCATTCAGGAACTCAGAACTGACCTTTTGGGGGGGGGATTTCCACATCCTGCTTCTTTGCCAAGCAGCCCCATATCCAGAAAATGTACTGGGATAACACAACTGGGAACATGAATTGGACACAGGTGGCACTGGAGTTCCTCTGCTCTTACACTGAGATGGAAGCAACAGCCTCTGTGCCACTACAGAAGCATCATGATGCTGCAGAAGGATGTGATCCACTACAGTTTAATAAAAAATTTCCTAACAATATATCTCCAATTAAAAATTAGCAGCAATATCAGGCAAGATCTTATGTATTATTAATGCATTATACTAAGTTCAACTCAGGAGTTTCTTCTGATGAAGTCAAGAAGAATTAGTAAGTACCTGTGGTGGCCAAATTCTTGTTTAAATCCATCCCACAAAAACGCAGCAGGACCTAATCATGGAGATACCTTGTAACATAGTCTTAAAAAGATATTTTGAAACTGCTGGGCAATTACTGATAGCCTCTGCCCAACATTTAAAGACTTTGAGGCAATGACCAGGCAGCCACGGCACTGGCATTCTGCACGTGCCCTTGAGGGGCACCACAGTGGCTGAAGAAAGCATAGCAGGTAAATCAAAACTGTGGAACCACATCCCTGGGCATTCCAAGAAACAGCTCAGCTCATCTCATGTTTGTTTTTCTACCTCTACTGTAACAACCACTTTAGAACCTTGCAGCTGGACTAAAGGAATTTGCCTTGGTGGATCTGAGTGACATCCATTTGAAGCACGGGCTCTCAGGCAAGGCAAGAGCAGCATGGCTATTTCATGTGAATAAGACAAATGCTATGGCTACCTCGATGAGTCAGCCAAACCGGAGGGCAGAGTGTGAAAATGTGAGGGATCTATTCTTCTTGAAACAATGGAACTGGGGAGGGCTTCCAGCAGCCACCAGCACAGCTCTGGGACTTCTGTGCACCGCTTGCTCCAATCTCTCATCCCCTGAAACAGCAACATTCCCAGCAGCACGTTCTGTGCCAGCAGGAGAAGGGCAACAGCCCAGGCTGGGCATCCCCAGGTGCAACATTCTGCCCACAAGCTTTTGCCATCATGTGCACTGGATGTGCAGGCCACGAACCAGGAACATGAGATTTCTCAGAATATGACACTACAACATGGGAAACCCCAGAGAAAACACAATAATCTTCCAAGTGTAAAAGACAGCTGGAGATGCAACAGCCCTGACCTCACTGCAAAGCACCTGGGTCCTTCCATGGGCACAGATGAACCCGACCTGCTTAAAGACCACCTCTGCCCACACACACACACACACACGGGGAAACACATGGAGAGGATCAGATTAGCCCAAAAAGGTGCATAGAGGTGGCACATCTGTGCTACAATCCAATGAACCCTCTGCACCAGGCAGGAGCACTGAGCACCACAGTGGTCACCCCAGGGCCATTTTAGTTAACTTCCTGCTAGGGCTGCACAACTCTGACACTCCTAGTGCTTGTCTCTCATGTGACTATTTCTATGACTACAATCAAGAAGCAGGAAAAACGGTCTGGCAGCAAATCCATCTCTCCCCATTCCTTGATCTGTCACATTAACCCCTGGCTAGTGCACATCAAAATGTGCAGAGAACCTGAAGGGAAGAGCAGTGCTTTCAGCTGTTTCCAGATCATGAGTGGGGTGGGACTGATGTCACTCCTCTACCTCCTCTCCAGCCTTTTCCTTTGACCTCCTTTTTCTTTGTCCGTGACCCTTCTCCATCACAGTTTCTCTAACTGCAACTATTTGCACCTACAGCTTCTCACTCAAAGGCATGAAAATGATACTCCTTTTGCTACTGTCCGCAGCCTCCTGAACAGTTCTGGCAGAACTGATGGGTTCTCGCTTTCACTCCACTGCTGGTTACAGGTAGGAGAGGTACCACCGTCACCAAAGGTTACCTGGTCAGACCTGCAGACAGAAAAACTGTTCCTACCTGGAACCACACGCCTAACTCAGAATGTAAATCTGCAGAAACCTGCTACTGGTAGGTAAATTTCTATAAATGCTCCTCTTTAAAAAAATAACAAAACTTTGAGAAATCCAAGGATGCTCAGCACCGCGAGCCTCACGTAGCTCTGCGCGTCCAAGGAGCGGTGCCCCCGCGAACCAGCCCTGCTCACACACAAAAGGAAGGCGCTGGAAAGGAGCTCTCTCTCCATTTTCCAGCCAGGAGGAGGTGGGCGCTCCCCTCCCAGGTGCGGGGCCGGGGCAGCGCCAGGAGGCGGCCGGGGCAGGGCCGGCTCCGGCAGGAAAGCGCCGGGCCGCCCATTGTGCGGCGAGAGGGGCTGCACAAAGCGCCCGGCCGGCCTTTGTTCGCGGGAGCGGAATTCCACGGCTCTTTTCCTCCTCTTTCTCCCTCCCCCGCTTCCCCGCGGGAGCTCCCCCGGGGGAGCGGCCCCGCTCTCGGCGCCCGCCGCGCCCGCTCCGGGCCCTTTGTGGCGGGCGGGGGGGGCCGCGCAGCCCCGCGGCCGCGCTGGGCGGACCCTGCCCGGCGCCCCCGGAGGCCGGCAGGGCGCGGGCGCCCGCGGGCCGCGCCGGGCCCGCTCGCCCCCGGGGCGCGGCAGCGGCGGAGCCCCCGCGGCCGGGCCCGCCCGTCCCCACGCGCGGTGCCGGTGCCGCCGCCAGCCCGGCCGCCCCCGGTACCTGCTGATCTTCTGGGCGAAGGCGCGGCGCTCGGCCATGGCCGCGCTGCGGGCTCCGCGCTGCCGGCCCGGGCAGCGCTCGGCCGCCGTAATGCTCCGCCGAGCCGCGCACTTGAGCGGCGCAGCTCCCACCCCCGGCGCTCGCCGCGCCCGCCGCCTCCTCCCCCTTCCCGCCAGGGGGCCGCTCCTCGCAGATATACGGCGGGGCGGGCGGCCGGCGGGGCGTGACCGCGGCCGGCCCGGTCCTGTCCCCATCCCTGTCCCCATCCCTATCCCTGTCCCCATCCCCGTCCCCATCTCTATCCCTGTCCCCATCCCTATCCCTGTCCCCATCCCCGTCCCCATCTCTATCCCTGTCCCCATCCCTGTCCCCATCCCTATCCCTGTCCCCATCCCCGTCCCCATCCCTGTCTCTATCTCTGTCCCAATCCCTGTCCACGTCCCCATCCCTATCCCTGTCCACGTCCCCATCCCTATCCCTGTCTCTATCTCTGTCCCCATCCCCGTCCCCATCCCTATCCCTGTCCCCATCCCCGTCCCCATCCCTATCCCTGTCTCTCTGTCCCCACCCCTGTCCCCATCCCCATCCCTGTCTCTATCTCTGTCCCCATCCCTGTCCCCATCTCTGTCCCCATCCCTGTCCCCGTCTCTATCTCTGTCCCCATCCCTGCCCCCATCCCCATCCCCAGGGTCGTGACCCCCACCAGCCTCGGTTTCCCACGCCGAGCGCGTCCCGTCCCCGCCGCGGTGCCGCTTTATTCCCATGTGAAAACAGAGCGGTTGGGGTTGTTCTTGGCACCGATGGGGATTCGCCGGTGGTTTGGGGAAAAGGCTCCTCAGCATCGCTCCCCGGCCCTCAGCCCAAAACTGCTGCCAAAGTCACGTGTGTGCCGACCCCTCGAGCACCAGAATCCCAGGATCACTGGGGTTGGAAAAGCCCTCCAAGACCATCAAATCCAACCTGTGCCCAGTCCCCCCCCCCCCCCCCCCCCCCCCGCCACCAGCCCAGAGCACTGAGTGCCACCTCCAGTCCCTCCTTGGACACCTCCAGGGGTGGGGACCCCAAACAGCCCTGGGCAGCTCCTTCCAATGTCTAATCACCCTTTCTGTGAAGGAATTCTTCCTGATGTCCCTCCTAAAGACCTCACTGAGTATCATGGGTCTCCATGAAATGGCCAGGTCCCTTGGCCACCTCGTCCCTCTCCAGCATGGCACTAGGACACACCACTGACCACCACAGCCCCACCTGCATGGACAAACTGGGCTCTCAGTCAATCCTGCCCCATATCATACCATCTTTTCCTTCAGAAAGGCTAAAAATTGTCCCTAACGATGATTCAGCGTCTTCAGAGGAAGACTGTACCATCCATCTTCCCATCCAAACATGCCATCACTACCAGTGTCTCCCACCACGTGACGGTTTTGGGGTTATCCTAAAGGGAAGAGGAGGTAGAAGGTGGGGAGTTGAAAAAAAAATTACTGTTTTGCAACTTCAAAAAAAGACTGAGCCTAGGACACAAGCTAGCAGTAACTCCAAGTCCCCATTACCCGACATATGCTGTCCATTAATCCAAACCAGGGAACTATTAATAGTCATGCAGGAAGTGTCCAAAAGCAGGAGTGTTAATTCCCCCCACTCCATCTGTTTGCATTGTGTGAACGTTTCCCACACACGGAGGACACGAGTCCTTCCCCTCACAGGAGCCACTGATTTCCAGCTGCGTGGAATTCCTCTGCTTTGCTGTTTGCATGTGTTTACACAGGGAATGCCCCAAAATCTGCAAAGATCTCCATGTGTGAGTGATCCCAGTGGATTTAATCAGGCTCTGTGCAGCCACCAAGTGAATCCCAGCACAAAGGTGCTGTCACGTGGCACACACGTGCACACAGATGGAGATCCTGGGAAGCAAAGACCTATTGTAGGCACTGAGAAAGGGATGCTCTTCTCCAAGGGGGAGGGGAGGAAATATCCCACAAATGCCTGCCAAGACAAAAGACTTTTGCTCTGGAGTTGCTGTCTGCGTGTGGAATTGCACACCAGGGAAGTCCCTCACACAGTGTGGGTGGGATAAGCTACTTACCTCCTTACATTCATAGAAATTTTGGGTGCCCCACCTCTGGAAGTGTCCAAGGCCAGGTTGGACAGGGCTTGGAGCACCCTGGGATAGTGGAAGGTGTCCCTGCCCCTGGCAGGGGTGGAACTGGATGAGGTTTAAGGTTCCTTCCAACCCAAACCAGTCTGGGATTCTATGAGCAAAGTCTCACATATGAGTGTACGTGCTCACAAGAACAGACCAAAGCATCATGGACCACCAGCAATGTTCCCTCTTTCCCCCCTCTTTTTTCTTCCCAAAATGGCACCAATCTGGAATGCAGGAGGGCAAAATATTCCTGCCTAACTCAAACTCTGAGACCAAAACTGGGAATCCTGCAGTTCTGAAAGGGAAACTCTTCCTGCTGCCAGAGGGTGCAAAGAGCAGCCCAGCCCCAGCAGCCCTGACACACAGAGCACGGAGTATCCAAGGTCCATCAGAGACCTCTTGCATTTTAGGTTTCATTTTCCCCTCCTGTCAGTCATTACCACAGAGAAAGGACCTAGGTTAGGTTCTGGGCACTACTTGCTGAGTTTTGATGGCACCTTTGCTTTTCCTTGACTTTTTCTGTAGCTGAGAGCTGGGCCAGAGGAGCTCCAGCCATCCTATCTGGATATAAAATGGATCTCTATCAAACACAGCATATGTTATGTTCTCACATCAGGAGGGCATTGCTTTGCAGATAAATAGGTTTTCTCAGTATAGCTGGGTTAAATACGAGCAAAATCCCTCAATTAATAGTCAACACCCAATGAGTTTAAGAAAAACAGATTCCTCATCAGTTTTCAGATAGTGACAGCCCAGCAAAAGTCTACAAAGTCTGTGAGTTCAAACAGTAAGAGCTCACTGACATTGGCAGAAATGTACATGAGACCTTGTAAAAAAACCCAGAAGCTTCCGTAGATTGGCTCTAAATTTTGCAGTGCATGCAGCATTAACCAAGAGACGTCAAAGAAAAAGTGAAGAAATAAGAGGGGAAAAAATTGCAGGTTTTGACCATTATAAATTCAATAATACCAGACACTAAAAGTCACGGTAACAACGGGGGGGCGGGGGGGGGGATGTGGTGGTGTCGTGGTGCTATTTTGGGTACTAAGGTGAGTGTAGCCCCTGACAGGCACAGTCACAACCCTTCTGCCTCTTGTTTCCTCATCCTAGAAGTGAATTAACTGAAGGAAATGCTTGGTCTGAAGAAACAAACTCAAGCTTTGCAAAGAGGAGACTGTGACCAACCAGCTGGACAGAGAAACCTGTAAAACAGAATTACAGTCTGCCAAAAAAATACTTTTTTAGGAACTAGCAGCGCTCCCTGATTCAGAAACAACTGTTGTGTGGCAAGTTTTTCCTGCAGCAGAAGATGGAACCATTTTCTTTTAATATAGGGTGAAATTGTATGTGACTCATGATGTACTTGGAGTGTTACACTGTTGTTGTTTGTGCCCATGTATTGTCCTCAAGGGTGCCTGGTATCCTAGAATGAGGGTGAAGACAAATCAGGAGTGGAGGGGCTGTGTACATGCAATTAATACCTCCAGACAGCCCAAATTAATTTAAATTAATGTTTGAATAGAGGCTACATATTCCTAGTAACCAATTTAAAACCTAGAACTTTACCAGCATTATGAGGATACTGAATAGTTACTCCTCTAACACACTGTAACTCTTCACCACGTTTTAGGAAGCAAAGAAGGAACCTGGCTTGTTCCACACTGGATTCCAACAGAACACATCAGCCTTGGAGATGCATCACTGCCTCCAAAAGGAGTCCATGGCCTGGACACAGGGCTGTCTCTTCCGCTCTCACACTGAAAGGGGGGGACTGAAGGAGCATTTTAATCAATTCACCAAGATACCTGCCCATGAACTACCTGCATCCTTTGAAACAAGTGGCTAAAATGTGCTTTTTTTTTAAATTGAGAATGACTTCTACTGGGCTATAATCAAATTTGGTAAATGCATCCTACAAACACAGATGGAACTCCTTGAGCCTGATAGATACAGCCTTAAAAGATTAGGTCCTGCACAAGAAAATTCCCTTTGGATCACAGCCAGAAAACATTTGGACGAAAGTGAACTGATCCTTGCCTTGCTTGTTAGCAGATTATTTACTCAGCCCAGGGCTTCCTTGTTCTTCTGACGTAAACTTCCTCGGGGCAAACGCAGGGAAAACATTTTCCACGGAAAACGCGTCCAGCTCATTCCATAAACAAAGTAGTAAATAGGGACTGCAAATGCAGAGAGCCACCTCCTGGCAGCTGCGGGGAACGAGGAGCACTCGGGAAGGGCCAAATCCCTGCCTGTCTCAGCAAATGTTGAAATACAAAGAACTCCACGTGTCACATAAACTGCACAAACACTGTGATTTTCTCTGGACACCTCTGGCGAGAGAGAATGTGCTGCTGTTCTCAGTCTGGCCAGTGCCCAGATTCTGCTGGATTCATGAGAAACCAGGAGATTTAAGGATGAGTGACGACTCTCTGAATGCTTGCAGCCTTCACTACATCCCTCACATCCCTGTTATTTCCTTTACAGACCCACAGAACTGTACCAGCCTTTCCAGAGCCTTCTTCCTATGGTGGTATTTGATGGCAGCTTCACTTCTGCTTTATTGTCTCCTGGCACATTTACTTTCAGATTTCTTCACTTCAAAAGGTGGGTTGCTGAAGTTAAACCTCCTCAGAGAAGGACTCAAAGTCTTCCCAACTGAGCTTCTGTGAATTCCTGCTCATAATTCATAATTTCTGTAGTTTATGTTTCTACCCCGAGCACAGCTCACAACCTCCCCCAGTTCAACACTCTATAAATGCCACTAATGTGTTTCATTTCCTCCTGCATAACCAAGATCTTACATTTAGGGTGGCTTGGGCACAGACTCTTCCAAGTATCCTACTGAAGCCTCCTCTTCCTTACCCTAATCCTGGGATAGAGGAAGGAAATCTGGTTTTGGTGGAACTGAGTGGTACAAGCAGAAGTTTGCTGGTTAATTTGGGGGAGACAACCATGTCAGAGCAATCCAGCTCCTGCTGCCCCTTTCAGCCTCATTGCTGCCTGAAAGGATGCACAAATTCACACAGTCTGAATTCCCATGTTTCCCCCTTTTTCCTGTTCTAGAGTCTCTTTTTACCTGAGCAGCTCCTCCCACAAAAACTGGAGGTATTTAACATCTCTGAGGCTCTGCAAACTTGAATGGCAGAGCAGATTCAAAACTTTCCAGAGGGAAACAGATCACAGATGGCTTACTTCCCTAGGAAATGAAACTAAAAATAAACGAGGAAAAATTCCCTTCTCTTGAGCTCCTTGACCCAAGGTCTGCTCTCTTCAGACAACAGCGTTTGGGAAAGCATATTTGGCCAAATGTTTAATGAGCTTTTCTAAATATAATGCGGATTACTGATGATGGAACAGTGGCAGCAACAGGAGCAGAAGCTTCATTCCCCACTGCCCAGTGTTCTCTTACCATTCTGCAGTGTTTGGTGGATAAATGTTGTGTATTTCCATAAATCAGAGAGTACCTCCTCTAATTTTTAGTCTTGCCACTGCCACTTGGTGTTTGCTACCCACCTGGTTCACCTATTCAAAAAAAGCAGAGACAAATGATATTTTCCATGAACACAGATTTTTAAAATCTCCTTACTACATTCAAATGGAGCTCAGAGATGGTTTCATGCCATTAATATGTTGAAAGTGTGAACTCTGACATTTGTTATGAGTTTGTTGAACTCAGTTCTCTCCTACTCCCTCTGCAAACCTTTCCTACAGAAATAGGAACTGGTGGATGTGAAGAAAACTCTCTCTTTACAGACTGTTATTTATGGTTGCCTGCGTGGTTATTTGGCAATCAAAGCTTTGTTTTGTGGGGGAAAAAAAGCAGAAAATAAGCATCTTCCTTCTCATAACCTGCCTGCCCAGGGGATTTACAGTGTATATCCAGATGGCACCTTGTGTGGCCTATCAATTCAGGGCATGGTTATTATATTTGAGAGCAGGAAGGTGAAGGCAACTAATTCCAGGCAGCAGAACAGCCATTTCCTTTGATCAGGTGGATAATTCTTTGTACAACATTTAGGATGATCCAAGCCCTGTCAGCTCCTCAGCTCTCCACCTTCGAGCCCCTACACAGACAGACAAGCACATCCATCTCTGTCTTGGGGAATAAAAGCAAAGATAAAACTTTAAACAACTATTATTCCTAAATGAAATTCTGGAGGCAGGAGGCCCCTTTCTTTCTGCACTGACAGATCACCCACAGTCGTGGGGCCACAGTTTCATGAGTTTATGCAAACAGCAACAGAGTTTTTATTTTTAAATCTCTTATCTTTATCTTGGAAGCAAAGGGCAAGCAGGGAGCTGAAAGGCAGGGAATAATTAGAAGGGTGATCTGCTACATCCCCACTTCCAGCTAACAGCCAGACTTCTGGAACAAGATGTAGTCTGCACATTAAAACCTACAATCGTCTTTACTGATCAACCCTACTATGTGAAATATATCCATGAGGCTGCAGAAAAAAACCCTCCAGGAAATACACAAAGCATCTATTGTTGGCATTTGCACTGAAGCGAAATTTTAGATCATGTGCTGATTATAAAAAATTAAGCTCAGCCTGATCATCTCTGACCAGCAGAAGGCAGTAAAATCACAAAATGGAAACAAACCCCACATGACTTCGCTTCATGAACCCAACACTGGGCTGGTGAGTACCAGGGAAAGCAGGAATATCACCCTTCTTAGGATGTCGAGCAATAATGCCAGTTCCAGACAGTTGAGAAATTCAACTCAATCCTCTACAAATCCTGCGCTTTTTTTTTTAAGCCCTCGGCTCCTGATACAGCCAATGAGTATTTTTAAGCAGCTTAAGACAAACAGATTAATGAAGAACCTACTTTACACTTTTAGAAACCCCAAAAAATCCCTCAGGAGAGTGCGAGGAGATGCAGTGGTTTTGACAGGGCTTTCAGAGAGGAAATAAAGCAGAGTTGAATCGGAACACGCTCAGCTGGGTGTTTAGGCTGGAAATTGAAATCTTCTAGAGGTTGGAGATTTGGGAGGCATTTTACTGTGGAGAAGTCAAAAGACACAGAATTAAAAAACAAAACCAGAACCAAACAAATAACGCCACAAAAAAACCCCCCAAAGACAAAACAAAAAACAAAAACAGAAAAAAAAGAACCGAAAAAAGCCAAAACCCCACCTAAACCAAAGAAAGAGAAACCACACACAAAAAACCACACACACAAAAAAAACCACCCCCAAACAAAACCACAAAAAAAAAAAAAAAATCAAACAAAACCACACCCTCCCACCCCCCCCCAAAAAAAAAAAAAACCAAACAAATCCAAGCAAAGGGAGGAATGCTGTTAAAGGACAGCCGCAGACCCCGTGAAGGGACTGGGCTTTCTGCTCCCGCTCCTCTTCCCGGGATTTCGCTTCCAGCCGCAGCCCGGCCCCGCCGCCTCCCTCCATCCTCTTCCTCCCTCCTTCCCTCCTCTTCCTCCGCCCTCTTCCTCCCTCCCGCCTCCCCACCGCACTCTCACCGGACTACACTTCCCAGCGTGCCCCGCACGTGTCCGCAGCCCGTCCCTCCGCGCCCCAGCCGCGGCGCCCGCCGGGAGTTGTAGTTCGCGCGCCGCTGCGCCGCGGCCGGAGTAGCGCCGGGAGGCCGCGCGCTGCCCGGGTGGCCCCGGGCATGGCGGAGGCGGCTCCGTGAGGGGTGAGGGGTGAGCGGCGGGCGGGAGCGGCGGGACGGGCCCTTCGCGGCGGCGGCTCGGGTGCCGCCGCGTCCTGTGGGGCCGGGAGCCGCCGAGCCCCTTCCCGCGGTGCGTGTGGGCTCTTGCTTGGTTGCGAGTCCTGCCTGGGCGAAGCGTTCCGCCCTTGCTGCAGGATTAAGGAATAATCTGGTTTTCTTTCCGAGCCGGCTTCAAAGTATCGTTTCTAATTGTCCTCGTATGTGTTTGCAGCTCCTTAAAAATGACCTCCGGCCACTGCTCGCCGTCGTTGTTCCGTGTGGGTTTCGCTGACTGTCGCTGCTGCCGCTCCGGGCTCCTTCAAGGTACAACTGAAAGCCAGGGAAGTCTTAGTTAATAAGAGATAATTTATCTTATAATTATCCCATTGAGGCTTCATTCATCTTTCCCGCTGAGGTCTCACCGGCAGCTCGCGTTGCTTTTCTGCTGTTTATGAAAACAAATGCTGGTTTTGGGGGGTTTGGGGTGTTTTTCCATCCTTGTGAACAAACAGCCGCTTCCCGGCATTGATGCCCCTTGGGGTTTCAATTCCAGCCGTGTCCTGCTGCTCCGTGAGGGAACATCATCCTCGTGACGTGTATCTAAAGAACTTCATAAATGAGGCAACTTCGGGATAAAAACATTAGATTTAGATTTGATAATTTGATACTAAAGCCCATTGGGCTCGAATCTGTATTCCCTGGGACCTTCTCCTCGTGCTGTTAACATTAATTTCCGTGGAGCTCTTACTGATGCTTTCTTGCATTGATGGGAAGAACCTGCGTTTTCCCACTGAAAAAAAAATATACCTGGTTTGCCTTAGCATTCTTGGAAACCCCTTTTGCATCTTTAGCATAATATCAGAGAAGAAATGTATCTGGAGAAAAGATAAATGTGCTGTGGTGACCATTGTCTTTTAAAAGAAAATGAGCTCCTTTCTCATTTACATAATTTTGTCTTCGGGCCCTTTCAGAACTGTAGAGTTTCTTTCAGTTCTAATTTTAGTCAGAGGAAGCTTTTATAAGAATTAGTTTTTAAGGCAATCAGTGGGTGTCTGTATAAATGGTTGTTGCTGATGGATCATGTTAGGAAAGACAGGACCAAACACAGCTCCTGAAGAAGTTCATCTTACCAGCTTTGGTGTCTAGAGCTGGTGATACAGTCAGACTTTCCTTTTTATCCTAAAGAAGAAAGAAGGGGGAGAAAGGCAGGAAGTTAAAAGCCAGCTTGAAATTCTCCTTTTCTTCCTTCCCCAGCTTGACACAAGTCTAATCATAGCAGGGATGTAGACACTTATTATTTTCACTAGAAAAAAGTCAGTCTTCCCTCGTGTTTGTGAATTGGCATTGCTTCTTATTCTGTCAAGAAGCAGATTTTTATGAAATAATACTAGGGAATAGTGGGAAGATGTGCTAGGGGTGGTTTGGGCAGCAGATTGCAGATCCCCAAAAAGTAGATCTGTGTGAGTACCCTCAGGCTCAGATGATGCTGTCACCCTGACTTCTTCACCCTCTCCTTAATTACACTGTCAGTGATTAGGTTTCCTTAAAATATGTTCCCAGTGGAGAGAAGTGACACGGTTTAGTCTTTGTCCTGATTTTGATCCCAATTCAGTGGAGAATAGCACACGGAAAGGTAAATACAGTTCTAGATTCTCCTTTTAAAGAAAGGAGGCTTTCTCCTGGCCCAAGTTTTTTAATTAAATGAAGAATTTCACTGTTGCTTACGTCATCAGCTGGTGCTATCAGAACTTAGCTAAAAATGCTGTGAAGGTTTCAGTGATGTCCCACAAGAGCTGCTGTTGAAGCAGGAGCTCTTAACCTTTCACCTGCATGTGCAAGGGTTTGGGCCACCAAATACCTTCAGGAAAACTTTCTGTGTCAAGTATTTCAAGGTGAACCACTGACAGAATACACGTGGTGGAGGAATAGCAAGCAGCAAGCTTCCTGTTACAAATGGGGCAGCTGGACTATGGAGGAGGTTCTGTCCCATTTTCCCAGATTTCTTAGGAACAGGGATAAAGGTAGTAGATGTTCTTTTTGTGTTGTTACCAGTTCAGGTTGCTTTAAGGTGAAATCTGTCTTATCTTGCCGGACAGAAAAAGCCAGTAAAGATGCATTTCCTTGCAAAATTTATAAGGAGTTTTTACAAAATCAGCCTGCACTCTGGTGGATTTTAACACAAAAGGTGCTTTTTGTTTTCTCTTCAGCAGAAAAGAGCAGCATCTTTTTTATTTAGTGAGCTGCATCATAGCTCTCCACCTCACGGCTGATAAAACGAGTGTGCTCATGTGCCAGCGCAGGTTTTGTGCTCTAGAGCAGTTTGTGGTGCGAGGCAGCTGCTGGAGAACATTATCTTTTATTGAGCTTTGTGTAGTGCTTTTATTGGTGTATATTTGGAATTAAATTATTTTATTACTTATTCATGGGACATGGGATTGCTTCTCAGTGCCTGGTAGTGGGGGGTTCTGTGAGTTTATTGCTGTTTCTGGCCATGTTGGGCTTAAGTGGGGATGCTGAGTGTTTATATTTTGGTTTTTGCAGCAGCAGAACTGAAAGCCTTACAAGACAGCGATGGCTTTTTCTCTAGAATTTGAATATGGAGGCCACAGGGACAGATGAAGTAGAAAAGATCAAATCAAAGTTTATGTCTGCATGGCACAACATGAAATACAGTAAGTGGAACAGGGTGTGATCTGTCTCATTAAAAGGATTGGAATGTTTCTGGTTGACATGAATGGAATCATAACTAATTAATACTAAAAATGCAATATGGCCCTTGCAACAATTTTTTCTTTGATATTATAAATTAGCCCCACTAAAAAAATTCTTTAGCTTTTCATTTTTCCAGATAAATCTTGCATAATTTCATTTTAAATTACTTCTTTTGGAAACAGTAAATATATTATGAAAATTACTCTAGATTTGCATAGGCTTTTAAACGGGGATAATATGGAATCATCTGCACAAAGTTTTTTTTTGTTTATAAATGTATTTTTATGGAAAAAAATAGGATGGTGTGTGAGATACAAGTTCCACTGAAGAATCTACCCTTGAGTAGGATTTTTTCCACAGTTGAGCAGTAATTTGTTTATGAGCAATCAGATTTTCACGTGTGCCCTTTACTAATCTGTCCTTGATTTTTCTTCTTTCCTTTTAGGACTGAGGTTGCTCAGATTTACCTCCAGGTTTCTGATAAATGTTGTTAATTGTCATAACTGAGCTTTGGAGATGTCTGGAAAGATGAGAAGATACTTCCTTTTCTGCTTTCTTTAAGGCTATCGCATGGTTGAAAGGAAATAGTAGCCATTGCACCCTATACAGGATTTTTTATGAGACCAAACCCCAGTTTTATTACTTTGTTTTTATTCCCCTTTCAAGAGTTACCTTTGGCTTAGCCAGATGCTGTTAGCATTTCCTTTTGGAATACTTCAGTCCCAGATTTGTATTTGTTCTGCATCTGTTCTAGGTTGGGTGTTGAAAACAAAAACTTACTTCAGTAGAAACTCTCCAGTCTTTCTCCTGGGAAAATGTTACCACTTCAAAACTGAGGGTAAGTACAGAGCACTTCACTCATTCCAGTTTTCCTCAGCTGAAGCTCTGGGGAGATATTTTTAGTCTTCCAGAAAGAGTGGCATTAACAATTACCAAATGCAAAATGTAAATATGAAAAGGTTATAAAATATTCATGTAAATGTCCACCTCTGATGCAACCGATCCTGACCTGATCTTTTCAGATTTTACACCAAAACCATGTGCTTTCTGTAAATATTTGTGTTGTAATTTGCACTTCATTTACCATCAGCTGGAGATTTTCTTTCTAAAAGCTCCTGATGGAAATAATGGCAATACCTGATCAGGGTCACTACACCAACACCTTCATTATCACTTTCCAGTGTGCAGTTCTTTAAGTCTCTCTATTTGACCATTCACAGTTGGGTGAATTAAGCACTTACTTGCAGGTCAGTGGTTCCACTGGCACAGTGATGTCTGCATTGCTCTTTTGATTTTTCCTTTTTTTTTTTAATCTGACACATTTCTGTTATGTTTGTCTTCCATTTTTCCTTTGTTGTATTTGAGGCAATTGTTAGGTTTTGTAAATTTGCCCTGTTTTTCTGATAGATTGTATGTTTGCTGCTTGCTTTCTAATAACAGAAGTGCCATAACAAATTAGAACTTAAACTGTGCTTTGCCTTGCAGAATCTGGGGAGCTCTCTACAGATGGGTCCAATTTTGATAAAATCAACACTGAGATTTCAGGGAACGTTGAGGAGTTCCGCAGAGATTTCATTTCTAGAATCTGGCTGACGTACAGAGAGGAATTCCCTCAGATCAAGGGCTCTGCTTTAACCACAGACTGTGGCTGGGGCTGCACGCTGAGAACGGGGCAGATGCTGCTGGCTCAGGGCCTGATGCTTCATTTCCTTGGGAGAGGTGAGTTACGAGAGGAGATCTCTGTGTTTGCATAAGCACAGGCATTCTGTAGAGACCAAAGTCTTTTTTATCCCAGATCTGAAGGGCCAGCTGGGTTTGGTTGTGGGCTTCTCATTACTGTTGGAATTGTCCCATTGCATCAGAGATTGAGCTGTCCTATCCTTCCATTTCTGAGAACCAAAGTGTGCCCAAGTGAACTTCTGTGGATTTTCCAGTATCCAAGTGTGATCCCTCTGCCTGGGTATTCTTACCCATGCACATGCCCAGTTCTCTTGAAATTTGATTGTTTCTTGAACTCAAGATGTAGAAGTGAGTTCCCCAGCCCATAGCTGTGGGCTATGGCAGAAGTGATGTTCTTTTATCAGTTTTAAAGTTGTCCCTTATTGAATTTCTTCTGGTCTTAATATATTGAGTTCCTAGAAGGATTCTAATCTAACTTCAATACATCATGCTCTGTGTGGAAACATTCACTATGTCATTTCTTCCCTTCCCCCATGTACTTAGAGAGAAACTTCCCTTTTTTCCTTAGCATTGTCTGTCTCAGAGTCCTCCCACAGTCACAGCCAGCTGAAGCTTTAGGAGCTGTGGGACACTCTGCTGTCACAGGCTAAGTGTCCATGTCCTGCAGAGAGGTATTTTAGGTTCTCAGAGTTAAACACCTTTTCTTTCCATCCCATTCCCAATCCCTTTCATAACAATCATCCATTGCTTGGTGTCAGAATGACCCAAGGCACAGGCCTGAAGCCACCCCGGGGGCGTTGAGAGAACACAGTGCATTGTTTCCTCAGCCATTTGTGGGATCCCAGGAATACTTCAGCAGAAGATCCTTCTGAAAGCCTGTTTTGATAACACTTTTCCCTTGCTGTGCAGCTCTGATGTTAGCTGGGAACAAAGTCCCAACCCAGCTGCACCACAAAGTCTCCATTCCCGGCAGCGTCAGGACTGAACTGTGGGATTGGCTCACTGAATGTTCCTTTGGCTGTAGATATTTAAGTCATAAAACATTACCTTTTTCAACTAACTGCAGATATCCAAAAGTGTGTAAATACTTCTGCTGAGAACACAAATCCCTTAAATATCACTTTTCTTATACATACATTTAAAAGAAATTCAAGACCTGCCCAGAAGACTCCCTGTGAGCAGGAGTGTGTAATGGCTCGTTTGGAAGTAACCCCAAACAAAATAGCCCCAGGTTTCTATCTTTAAAATCCATGGTTCCAAAGAATTCCTTGCATGTCCCCCTTGCATCCTAATTTGGAAAGTGATGGGGTGATTCCAGAGTGCTCTTGTTTCTGTGGCAATCCAAATCCACAAGAAAGATGGAGTAGGGATGGTCTTTCTGGACTACTTTGCTCCTCACCTGGTCTTCTGACAGCTGGTGAATTATCTTTTGAAAAGCGCTTATGAGGTCTGGACAGCTTTGGAAACACATTTAGGTGTTTACAGGAAGTTTTTCATGGCTGTTTACTCTTTTCCCAGAGATGTTTTCATTCTGCTTTAATGGTGTTGTTTCTGTTAGGAAGCAAAACTTGCCTGAAGTTTGTAGGTGAGGTATTTACACTTCCACTGCCATGTGGAATGTTCCAGATATTGCTGAATGATGTTGTGAATGAGTTTTGATTTTAAATATGAACTTTTATTTTGAAATGCCTGTGCTTGAGACGCTGACTGAAACGTGAAGCTGAGAGTCTGAGCTGGGTCTGTGTTGGGAGTACTTGTTGGAATTGTGGGAGAATTCCAGGCATCTTCCCTGGACCTTTTGAACCCCATTCTGTAGGAGGAATGCTGTGTGGGATGCATCATCCATGGGGAAACATTCAGCTGGAAAAGCAGACTGAAGATATTGTGCTGAATGATATTTAAACAAGTTTGCCTTGTAATCTAAAAGAATTAATTACTTTAGTGAATTAAAAAATCCTGCCTGTTTCTTTGCTGATCTACTTTGCCATTTTGCCAGGGAGAAATGTTTGCTTTTACATCAGTAATTCCTCAGGTCTGCCTGTTTTTTTAATAACTGAAAAATAAGAAGAATTAAGAGCTTTTGAAACTCCTTGTTTGACACAGATAAAAGGCTTTTGGATAGTACTGAAGTAATGTTCATGTATTTAATATGTAAGGGAGCTCTAACCTGTGATCAGGTGTATCTTGTTTATTCAGCTGACTGGGATGGTCACCAGAAGATCAAAGCAAATCCTACTGTACTGGAATTCTTTGTTGACCTGTTAACAGTGACATGTAAAATACACAGTGTTGCTCTAAGGAGCATGGGGCACAAAGGGAAGTGCTTTGCTTACTATGCCATAAAGTTAATTAATATTAAGGTTAAAATGGATTTTCCCCTTTCCTGCTGCAGCCTGGGTGTGGCCAGATGCATTGGACATGGACAGCTCTGACTTGGAGTCCTGGACCAGCAACACCGTGAGGAAGCTCACGGCCTCCTTCGAGGCATCGCTCACGGCCGAGAGGGACCCCAAGATCCTGCCCCAGCCCCAGCGCGGCCCAGCGAGGAGGAGCTGGGATGTCACCGAGATGAGGAATGAAGTTTATCACAGGAAAATCATCTCCTGGTTTGGTGACTCCCCAGTGGCAGCCTTTGGGCTGCACCAGCTGATAGAATACGGGAAGAAGTCCGGGAAGATCGCGGGGGATTGGTACGGGCCCGCCGTGGTCGCACACATCTTGAGGTAAAACACCTTCAATTCTCTGTTCCTTTCCTGTGTTACATCACAGAGAAGCATTTCTGAGTGTCCTGAGATTACTTCAGCCTAATTGAGCAGCAAACTGTTCATTGTTAGCTTTGTAAAACACCCATATCAGGAGCAATTCCAGAGCTTTTTCACAGGCAGGAAGGGAAATAGCAGCAGGTGCAAGAACCAAACGCTGAGCTTTTGTCAATCTTATTTCAGGAAAAAAGACAACATTCCTGTTTTCTTGTAGGATCCCAAGTATCTCTCCCAAACCTTTTAAGTAGAGCTGCATTTAATGAAATGTTCTAAAAACTAACCACTCTTTCAACCTTGGAACATGCATAACATTAGAGATTTTTTTTTTTAATACTGTAACCTGGGGGCTGTAATGTACTGATAGTGTAATGAAATGTCAGAGCTAAAATTGATGTTTTCAGCATTTCTTTGCACACATGAAATTCTTGTGAAACTGTAAATGTATGGGACTATTAATATTATAATTATATCCCAGTAAAAGTAAAGGGTCTGTGACATTCAGCATGGTTAAAAAAAAAAGTCGAAAGTCAAATTTCCCCATGCTGTGAGCCTTGATATCCAATTCTTTGAATGTTTTTGGGGTCTTTTTGTAGTCTTATATGTTTATTTATTTAGTGGATTCCAGTTCACCTATAAACTGAATCACTAGTAAATCGTTTAGGCAGCAGAAGGCAAAGTTCATGCACTTATATATTTTTATATATATATAAATAGAAGATTTTGATATTTAATGTAAATGTTACATTAATCTGAAGTGCAGCTGTACTGGAATAATCAGCTGTGCATCCATGCAGATGCAAACAGGGATGTAGGAGTTTAGTATTATTAACGGGGTTTATTCTACTTTTTTCTGATGGTGGAAGCTGTCAGAATTCTTTTTGCTTGCTTTAATAAATTCTCTATTAAATTATTTGTCTTCCTAATGGGAGCAGGGGGGATTTGGTGCAGAGTTACACTCCCCACAACCCCAGGGGTGATTTCCAGCCTGGCAGAGGTTTCCTTTCCTGGCTCTTTCTCTCTTACAGCAGCACTAACAATGTACAGCTCCCTCATAACTTGGGAATGACTGTATTAAACCATTCCTCAAAATATAGTGGGGAATAAAGGGATAGTGGCCCTTTAATGCAGGTGTGTGTTGAACTCAAAGGCAAATCCTCAATTTTGAACAGTTTCCTTTCATTACAAATATTGCCCCTGGTTGATGACCATGGTTCTGACTATCAACATTTATTTTCTTTTTACTTTTAAGTCTGTTAGTCTTAGTCTTTTGAGGAGAGTCTAATATTGTAATTATATTTTTGAAAGTTTTGGTGAAACTTTGCAGCTTTTTATTTCCAGGTGCTAATTTGTGGCTTGTTATATGAACTAAGGTCAAATAAAGAGATCTGATGAGTTGAAAATAGTATTTTTGTCAGCAAACTTAGCCTTTATCTTCAATATACATGACAGAAAATCGTTAGAAAGAAATAAAGTAGTCAATATGCATTTAATTGTAAGTTAATTTGGGATTTGGGCCCTTTTTGTGGTTTTCATTTTTTCTTCTAAATAGCCAGACATTGTCATTTTGGCTTGGGAAAAACATGGTGCCATACAGGCTGGATCTGAGTGTCCAGTGTTTAAAAACAAATAAAAAATCCCCACCCCACCACCTGCATTTACCAGGAAGGGAAGGTGTCTTGAATTAAACAAAATAACCCCTCCTCAGAAATCCCAAACAATTAAAATCAACCTGTTTGTTAAAAACCAAAATAATTTGTTTGTTTATTGTTCATTTTTTAAAATGAAAGATAAGTTAAATAGTTTTGTGTTTGTACTTAGAAAAGCTGTTGAAGAAGCAAGAGACCCTGAGCTGCAAGGAGTAACAGTCTATGTTGCTCAGGATTGTACAGGTAACTGTGATTTTGTCGATTTTTGCAAACATTTTAGATGCTTTTTCTGCCTTTCAGTTAGCACTTGACAATAGAGCTTTAAAGGAAAAAAAGTCCCTCTGAAATGGATCCACAAAATTGAGAATATGTAGACAAAGGGGTTCTTGATATGTGCAGATTGTGCATTGCTTGCTTGGTATCTTACAGTGGAATTCCAAATCACCAAATCAATTATTGCCTCTTCTCCTTTTACATGGAGATGTTTCTGTTAGTTGGAGGCTTTCAAGTTTTAAATATTCCTTTCAGAAATTTATTTGCAGCAATAAATATTTATTGGCTTTCTCCTAACCTACCCCTTCTGCATTTCCTTGGCACTGCGACTCAGCAGCAGCAATTCCCATCCCACAGAATGTTGCTGGGAGTGAGGAGGCAGAGCACTGGTTCTGAGTCACCTGGGTTGTGTTTTAGGAGGACAGCAAGGTTTGGAAGGGCTGCAGTTTCAGTTTGTCACGCTGTGATGCCACGTTGGAGGTGTGTCTCCAAAAACTAGAGGTTATATTTGAAATTTTAATATTCCTGTGTCTCTCAGTCTACAGCTCAGATGTTATTGACAGACAGTGTTCTTTTATGGATTCTGGGAAAGCAGGCACAAAAGCTGTAATTATATTGGTTCCTGTGAGACTCGGTGGAGAGAGAACAAACACAGACTACTTGGAGTTTGTAAAGGTATGAAATGAGAGTTCAATCATTTTTCAAAGAGTAGCACAAGGGGATATGAAAAGCGACTTCACGAGGGTAATTCTCCCCATTAAACGTGTGGTGGGGATTTTACAGTTGAAGGTTGTAAAGTTTGACTTTACAGATTTTAAATTTCCCTATTACAAGATCAGACATAATTGCAGAGCACATGATGTCCCTTGGTAAAGCAGTGATAACTGTCCTGCTCCTCCAGCAGCCACCTGAAAAGACATTAATGCAGTGGCTCAAATTACAAATGGTAATTTAATATAGCAGGACTCTAATAGCATATGTAACTAAGGATCAGGCAGCATTTTAAAATATAAATACACCCCTTCCCTTACTCTGTTCCTTATTTTCTTAAATAAGAAAATGGTTCAAATGGTTTAAAGTTGTTGCTTGTCTCTTCTTCCCATTTTCTTTTGTCTCTTTGTTCCCATGCAATTATTTGATACCTTTAGTCATTACTTAATTGTTTTTTCCCTGTCTGGATAAATGTTTCTGAGGACAGTGATGCAGGAGTAGCAAGCAGTTACCCATATAAAAATGAGCTGGAAAAAAGGAAAACTCAAGGAGAAAGCAGAGGGGGGAAGGTCTGTGCTGTGTTTTTTTTCAGCAGAGGTTCTGCAGACACCTGAGGATGTGCTGTAATCCTGCCTCTCGCTCCTCTTAGGGAAGAGCTTGTTCTCTTAGCCCTGCTGCTTTTATTTCATTTTCCATGCTCCTCTTTATCTGTCTTTAAAGTTTGGGTTCATTTTTAGTTACCCCAGTGCAGTAGCATGAACCAAAGCTGAGAGTCTGTAACGTGAGTAACAGAGAGTCTGTGGCTGGCTGTTCACTGCAACATTTCAGGAAAACATTTTGATTTTTACTGGCATGGGGAGACAGACTGGTGAAGGCTTTTAAGTGATGGACTTAAATTGTTGTTCTTCCCTGATTATTTTCCTTGTATTTTCAGACAGTTGGTTTGGGAAAGTTTTAGTTTTCAGCTGGCTCCACTGTGTGATTCCTGCTGCTCCCTTCCCAAGGCTGTTCCTGCCCTTTGCAGCCTGATGGAGGCTGTGATAAGAGGGCTTTCAATTGCCTGAATCAGTCACTCCAGTGTCTGCCTGACTGTTCTCAAGAAGTGACCACATTTCTTGGAGTCTGGCTTTAAGTTAAAAATGCAGATTTTAGAATGTAGCACAAGAGGTAATTTCTACAAAGGATTTTATATTTATGGGTGAAAATTGATAAATTTTTTATAATTCACTTTTACAAGAAGCTTGCCATAGATTAAACAGTTATCCATTACTCTGAGCAGCTTTACTCCCTCTCTGTTCTGCCCTCCTTGGCTCTTGGAGCCTTTGCCTCTGATCTGCCTGAATGTTCTGTGATGCTCAGAGCATTTTCTAAGGAAACCTTCTCGTTTGTATTTAAAATAAGTTTGCTAAGGAAACCTTCTCATGTATTTTAAATGAGCATCGCTTCCTTAACCTGTATAAACCTTGCTGGATTTGACTTTGTGGCATCTCAGGGGAGGTTTTTGAGTGACTTTATCCTTGTCTAAGCAGGGAAAATTTTATCTTGAGGAGCCTTGGTATTAGTAGTATGACAATATCAATCATTTTGTTGAGAGAAAAGTTCCCTACTTACACTTAGTAATGTCCCTTTCCCAGAAGTTCTGCCTCCAGATGGTTCTGGTTCCTCTGCCCTCCCAGGCAGCCTCCAGGGAGATTTATGGGGCCTGTCAGTTGTGTGTCTCTCCTCCCTGGATTTGGGGCAACTCTTTTTAGAGCTGGACCTTGTAATTCGTTGTACTTCAACTGGCATTTCTCCCCAAGATATAGAAGCTGACGCTCTGGCCAGACTTGTCCATTTGAGTGCAAAAAGAGGAGAGTCCCCAAGGGCACAGAATGTAAATGTGTGTGGAGGCTGGAAATCTCAATACTTTGGGATATTTGGACTATGGAACTGGTGCTCAATTTGTGGCGTGATGTTTTGCCTCCTCCCCAAAAACATGTGTGGATATCTCATGGGAAGGGAGGACTTTCTCTGGAATAGCTGCTGGTGTGGGTTCACTTTGGTCAAGCCCCAGGAAGTCATGGAGTCAGTCTTTAAAAAAAACCAAAACCATTTGCCTAAAAGAGCAAATATATTAATTCAGTTTAATACTTTGGTTAACGCTGTCCTAATGATTTCCTGTTCTTGTTTCAGGGAATTTTAAGCCTGGAGTACTGTGTTGGCATTATTGGTGGCAAACCCAAGCAGTCCTATTACTTTGCTGGATTCCAAGGTTAGTATTTTAATGTGTTATGTCTCCTCAATATTTTTTTCCCTCAGAGTTAGGAAGTTAATATCGAAGCAGTGGGAAATAGCGTGATTAAAATAGCAAAATGAGTACCTTATTAATTCATCACATCTCCCCAAGTCCAGCCATTTGTCATTTACCCCACGGAGTAATTGGATTCTGTAAAATGTACATTTAATTTCCCTTGTTGCATAAACAAGGCATAATTTATCTGTTTCACCAAACTTGAGGAGCGTTTGCTGTTCCTGCCTGGCAGTTCTTATTTAGGTATTTACTCTCTCCTGCTTTAAGTGGTGTTAGTTGATGCCTAAATGACAAGCAATATATTCTTGCTGTCAGGATGAAGCAGGGCGATATATTTTTCATATGCAAACTCCAGAATATAATTGTGTGTTTGTAAAAGTAATTTTATCACCAAAAATTAAATGACAGTTTCATCACTTTATAAAAATTCTGCTTATACAAGCATATTTGATTATGCAAAAGTTAATCTGTCCTGCAAAAACCTGTGCTTCAGTCAATGAGTATCAGCCTGGCAAGCAGTTACTCACTGGCTTTTTTTCCAGCTGTTCTGCATAGAAATTGGATTGTAAGCAGTGTAATAATAAGGTGTTTTTTGAATTACTTGTCTTCTGTTTTGTCCTTGCAGATGACAGTTTGATTTACATGGATCCTCATTACTGCCAATCTTTTGTAGATGTCAGCATAAAGGATTTCCCTCTTGAGGTACTATGGATATAGACCTGGCACTGTTTTCTTCCCATATGAATCAAACACTAATTATTTAGAGATGTTCTAGCTAGCTGCAGCTTTATGGTTTTACAGTTACATGTTATTTATCAATGTCCTGCCCTTCTTTATAGGCCTATAATCAACAAAAATGACCAGAGGTTAAATTTCAATATGGGGGTTTAATTTTTACTTCATTAATCTTCATCTGTTTTCTTTTTAATGATCATAAAATCTCCAGAATAGATGATCACTTTATTTAAGTAATTTTTCATCAAAGAAAATAGATGATATTTGTAGATCTTAAACCTGTTTGGAATTGGGGTTGATAAGTTTGTCTTTTTGGTCATTTAATTTTTTTTTTTAATTCAAATTGCAACCAACATCAGGGAGAGAATTCCTGTTGTATTCAATAGTAGGAGCCTGGAAATACGTGGAGCTAAAGGAGAATATATGGAGCTAAAGGAGCTGATTAGAGAACTCATTTTACAGGTACCCTGGGAAAACATTATCAGCTGCAAGGAAGTGCTCAGTGGCCTCAGTACTCACAGTCACATCCTCAGGGCCACCCACAAAGACTCCTTGGTCTTGTGCCCAACTTCCACAGGAACTTCCAGCAGCTCTTGGTTCAGTAGGAACAGCCTGGGGGTGCTTCAGGACAGAGCTGGAGCAAAATACCATCAAATAGTGTTTAGGAAAACTACTTATATAAATATATATATACACATATATCATCTCAAAGGACCTACACAGGGCTGATGTCAAGTCCTTCAAGCAAACCCTTCATATTTTTCATTATTTAACAAAATGCTTGAATTAGCATGTTACATAATACAGAAGTGGAAGATTCTCTAGGAAATGAGAAGGTTCTGAATGAAGCAAAAGAACACAGCAGCAAAATGTGTCAGCAGACATCCTACCCAGGCAGTTTGGTTGTATTTAGAGATGCCTTTAGGTTTGCCCCGTTGAGATATTTGAAGGAAGAGTTGATGAGTGCCAGCTCTGCCTGGGATGATTACCCAGATCCTTCCCCTTTATCCTAATAACTGTGTTTTGCTCCAGTGCTTCTGCAGATTTTACAGTTTGGGAAAAACCAGACAAAAGGTGGGAAGAGCACAAAGCAGCAGAGCTGAAGTGACTTCCTGAAGGTCCTGCCGTGGTGCAGTGGCCAAGCTGCAAAAAATACACCTCTTTTTGGGTTCTGTTCCTATGACTCAGCCTCCAAATTGTGCTGCAGACTGGCATTAATCTGAATTTCCAAATAATCCCAAGGTTTTAAGCTGTGTTTGGAAGGTATGCAAGCTGCCAGCTTGGCTTGATCGCATCCTAATGCTTTCCTGCAGACGGAAAATAGATTGCAATTTAATGCTTGGTGCATTTAATAGTATTATATCTTTGTCCAGAAATGTCAAAAGTAAACAGAAATTGCTTTCTTAGTGTGGATAGTTGCTTGTTAGATTTATCTGTGGGGAGTGTTTTCAAAATTGACAAATTGTCCAGAATAAGCTGGAAATCAATCCACTCTGTATTGGCTTCCAGCATCCATTTGTTTGGAGGAGTGGGAAAAAAAAAATCCTCCCCACTTCTCTCTCTTTGTTGTGCAGTGATTTGTGTAGCATTAAACCTCCTGCCCTGCCAGTGCAGCACGACTGGAGGGACAGGGTTGGTGCTGGAATGGGATGTGGAAGAGGCAGGGTTTGATTTATGCATTTGATGACTCAGGAATTAATATTAAAAATACAATTGCTGTTTATGAAATACGAACAGTGAGGAGAAAAAGCAGTGACTGAAATGAATCTTGCAGGAATAGCCCTAATCATCTTTGCAGATATTTTTTAGCAGAGGTTTTACAGAAATACCTCTCGGGTTTGTAATCACCAGGAAAGAACAATGTATTTTATTATGTAAAACTGCTGCAGGGATGGTTACACTCGGATTTGGGAACCAGTGCTGTCTTCTGTGGGTTGATTTTTGTGATTGGCAAAAAAAGGGATTTAATAGAGGGAGGATGATGGGTCATCCTCTGCGTTAGAGGCAGAATAGAGGGGACTGGATCCCTTTGAGAGCAAGCGAGGAAATAATTGCACTTATTGGACAATGAGCTTCACCAAAACTGCAGTTCCTGTAATACATAACCACAGAATCGGGGTAGATGGGATATACTTATTTTTCCTCTGATAAACTGAGTGAGGAGCGTGGGGAGGGGGGTTTTGTGTTTGTTTTCTCTTACAGCAGGGCTGCTGAAAGTATCAGTTCACAGCACTGTTGGGGCATCATCTGTCAGGGAAAGAGATTTCACGTTAGGAAAAACCCATTTGTAAAGCAGGGCATGTTTGGTTTTCCCCTACTTGCGAATCATTGTAATATGGTTTTGCTTTTGTGTGTTTTGTGGGTTTTTGAACCCATTTCATTTACTGAAGGAAAATGCATGAGGTTGGTTTATTCCATTATGTCTCTTTTATAGAGGCTGGGGGAGGGAAGGGGCACTGGGCAGTGGTAGTAAAGCAGTAAGATAGTGCAAAAGCTGTTACAAATTCAATTTGCAGAAGAGCATTCACCTTCTCTGCCTTGGGAATATTCATAAAGTATTGCTGGGAGCAGCAGAGCTTTGACAGATTCCAAACTAACCTGGTGGTGTGGGGAAGTTTGGGGAATGCAGCCTCAACAGCAGGAGGTTTTACACGGCTGGGGAAGGGTGGAATCACTTGAATATTTGGGAGAGTGGGAGAAATGCCTTCCAAAGTGCGTGCTGGGGTTTAATTCAGGTGATGCAGGGGATTGGATGTTTTAAAGCTGTTGGTGGGGACAGAAGTAAATGCGTGGATCTGTGCCATGCCCGACCGTAACCGTGTGTTTCATGTTTTTTAATCGGGAAACTCGCAGTCATTCCACTGTCCTTCTCCCAAAAAGATGTCATTCAAAAAAATGGATCCGAGCTGCACAATAGGATTTTACTGTAGGACTGTGCAGGACTTTGAGAAGGCTTCTGAAGAAATCACCAAGGTAGGTGCTGGAGTTCCCAAATCTCTCCGTCATCCAGAACGGGGTGTGGGGAGAGGAAGAGAGTCAGCCTCGCCCTTGTAAGCAGACATAATCCTTTTTGTGGCATTTATGACTGCTTTTACCATTGTCAGAAATGCAGATTGTTGTTAATTCCATCCTTTTTTCCCCTGTGTAAGGCCGAGCCGAGCCTGGGCTGTGCTGCGGGAGGTGTCCGGCAGAGCGGGATGCGGGGCTGGCGCCGGGCGGGCCCACGAGGTGGCACTCGTGAAGTGGGAATGTCCCTGGCAGCCCGGCGAGCGGGGCTGCCCCGGCCCGGGGGGATGCTGGGGAGCAGCCCGGCCCTGGGCAGGGATTGGGGGTGGAAGGGAAGTGTTGGAGCAAGCCCAAATTGTTCATTATTTCTCCTTAGCACAAGTGGCTTTTTCCGGTGGGAAGTGCAGGGCTCTGGTTTGAGCTCCACGGAGCAGGTGCCACCCAGCAAATCTGTCTGACCCCAACCTTCCCCTGGAAAAACTCTGCTCTGCCTTCATTTAGGTCCAGTTGGAATCAAGTTTTGTTCTCCTTGGTTATTCCAGTGTGTGAGGATATGAAATGCAGCATCATCAATGTGTCCTTTGAGCTGCCCTGTGTTTGGTGGGTTCAAAAAATACTCTGTGAAAAGGATGCAGCAGCAGCAGCAGATGGGCACAATGTAAATATTCCAACCATAGCAGTTACCACAGCCGCACAAGGAATTAATGTTTGTCCAGCATTTGGAATGTCCTGATAAGTGGTATTAGAGCTACAGCCAAAAAAAGCATTTTTTAGAACTTAATACCGTTTATAATAAATAGATACGGATTGATGCTGAGGTTGTTTTTTTGATTCTTACCCAGAGAAGTGTAAAATAGATTTAAAGAAGTTCCTAAGCAGCAGATCCATGGAAAGTTTAAATAGTGAAGTTTCTGTTCTTCTCTGTTTTCTTGTTCTGTCACATAGAAGAAAGAATGTAATAACGTAGTATAAAAAAATCTCATTACAAAATTGGTTCCTGTGGAAGTTTTCTTTTTCCTATTTCCTTATTTTTCTTCTTTCAAGTTTGGGATTAAGTGCAGTTTTTTCCTGAACACAATTTGTGAACATACTCTTGGCTGATCCAAGTCTTGGAGTTACTATCCTCGTATTTTAGATAGGAACTCTTTAATATTAGTGACATTATTTGATATAAATACAGTTCAGGCGGTGTCAGTTTGAAAGCAGAGGAAAGTTTGGATAGAGGTACAATGTCACAAACATTCTGTCAATTGATCTTTCAATCTTTCCTTCACTTCCTTTGTGTTTTCCTCCTCTTCCATTATGTTTCCCTTTGTTTGCAATTCTAGTGTGGTAACTCTTGAACTATAAAGCTCAGTGTATTCCCAATGTCCCCTGTGGAGGCTGGACTAAAAAATCCAGGTTCTCGTTGCTTTTTTGGGTAATAAGAGGTGAAAGAAAATATTTAGCTTGCTTGAGGATAAATCTTATGAGCCTTATATGTTTAGAGATAGAGAAATCCGGGCATCAGAATTGAGGCCCAAGTGGAGTGATGGGTGAAACTCCCTCCAAACCACAGTCAGGCTCTCCTCTGGGAATTGTTTCCCTATCCAAACCCATGCCAGAAAATAAATAATCCCTTGGGATTGTTATAGAGCTGCATTTGCCTGTTTGTGGCCCAAATGTAACAGAAATGAGAGAAGAACTGGAGGTGAGGGGAGGTTGAACATGGATTCAGTTCAGCACAAAGAATTCCTGTTGCAGTGACAGTCTAACATGGAAATACTGAAAATATTGACCTTTCTCAATAAACTCCTTTAGCCATCACTGTAATGGTGTCTCGAGGAAACTTGCAAGTTGTTCAGAATTTCAGATTATCTGTGGTCACTGTTGGGGTGTGGCTTGATGAGAGTTACACAAATCTGGACCAGGTTCCCCTGGACTTTGTTAAGGCATTTCCTTGCCCAGTTCCTGTGTTTAGGGTTTCCTCACCTCCCTCAATGCATGGAAGGAGATGTTGTGGAGAAGGAAGTTTCAGTAAAACTGAACACACACAAGGCAATGGAATCCCAGGATTTTACTGGGATTGATTTCTTTTCTTCTTATTTTTTAAATGCCCCCTCAACTCCTGACTGTCTTTTTTGAAATACTTCTTACTGTTTAAAGATCTGTTTAGGGCTTTTTTACTGTTTGAGACTGATTGTTCTCCTGAGCTCGTGTTCAGTGATTTTTAGTTCTGCATGGTGTGTATCTCTAGCCTGATGTAGTTCTGCATGTCACTGCAACAGTGCGCTGTTTTTTTCCAAGCAAGTAAGAAAAAGTAAAACAAAATAAAAAATAGATCAGTGGAAAAAACACCCTGAAAGGTCTTTCAGTATTTGGTGGGGTTTTATCTGCTGTTAAAGGTGTTTCGCTGATCTGTTTCTGTATTTATCATTCCCCACCATCCTCTTTTTCTCATGCTCAGTTTTCTTATTGATAAATAGATTTATAAGTAGATTTTGGGCACCCTGGTTCCCTGTGACTGTCACCAATCTGGTTTGAGCCACGTGCTCCTGACTGCCTTGTTTACATTGATGATTGTGTTTTAACTTGTAATAAAACACGATTATTGCACGTGCTGATTCTACAACAAAAATCCCTCCCCAGGATGCTCAGTTGCTGCAGAATTCGTACCTGTGCTTGAGGAGACCCTTATGGCCATTAATTATTTTGTAGAGGTTTTTATCTTCTGTCTTTTATCCTTTTATCTTTGTTGCACTGAGTCTAACAGCACATACAGGTGATCTGTGTGGGACAGAAAAAGGGATAGGCATGAAATTAGCACTACCTGAGAAAGGGAAGTAAGTATCTAAGAGGAGGAGGAGATGTTTGGATTGTGCAGTGCTTTGGTTTTAATGAGATAATAAAGATAAACAATGCACTTTTTACTTGGCAGTCATTATCAGGTGAATATATCAGTGCTTGCTGTATTTTTTCGTTTCCAATTAATGTTTCATCTGATTTGTGTTTTACATTGTAGATGCTGAAATCTTCATCCAAGGAGAAATATCCCCTGTTTACTTTTGTCAAGGGTCATTCTAGAGACTATGATTTTGCTTCCAGTCCACTCCATGAAGAAAATGACCTTTTCTCCGAGGATGAAAAGAAAAGACTAAAGAGATTTAGTACAGAGGAGTTTGTCTTGCTTTGAGGACATTTTACACGAGAGCATCGGCAGCTGTCCAGGAGAACACTTGCCTTTTAAATACAAAAAATGTACCTGAATTCCTCCCCCAAAAGGCAAGCCTGTACTGAAATGGGTCTATTTTCATAAAGATGATAATGTTTTATATGTTAAAAGTCTTTAAGATGTCAGTTACTACTGTATGTACTAATTGTTTTTGCTCACTGCTGGCTGGAGGAGTGTCCGTGCCGTCGTGGTAGTGAAGGGAGCGGCTTTGCTCAGAGCCAGGTGTGCCTGCGGTGCCTGGCCAGTCCCTAAATCCCACCCTGTGCCCTCCTGTCCTGCCATTCCAGGCCACCTCCTGAGCAGGGCTGCCAGGGGTGGCTGGGTTTGTCAGGGATGCACATCCAGAGGTGTGGAGATCCCGTTTTTCCTGTCTGCAGCACAGCTGGAGTTGTTGGTGTGGAATGGGCACAAGTCTCAGCTGTGTGGCCCCAGCAGAAGTTCTGCTGCCATCCTGCCACACATCCCGAGCAGCTCCCTGCTGGAAAGGTGAGGTTGATGGATCAGGAGTCACTGTCACTTGCAATCCTGCCATAATTATATAGGCTGAATTGTGAGTTAAGGTACTCTTTAGCAGTATGACTTTCTAATGGTTTCTCATTAAGCTTGCTTTGGAGCCTTAATATGAGGAGTGAAGATAAAGTATTACCTTTCCCTACAATTTTTAAAGGTTATACTATTAATATTAACTGCAACCAATCAAAGCAGCTGGAGACAATTATTAGAAGAGAGCAGTGTTTGTTTCCTGTTTCAACTACCATAATGGTGAGGCTTCTCCTGCCAGAGCAGCTTTTAAATCAAAGCAAAGGGGGGCGAATGTGGAAAATTCTGGGCTGTGATGATTTTTTGTTTTGATACATGTTGTTACTGTACAAATGATTACTTGATGGTGTGTGTTCTCAGATTGCAAACAAATGTACAGAAATAGTTTCATGTTTTAACAAAGTAAATGCAATATTTAAAAAACCGTATTAACGCTGCTTGGGAAATAAAAGAGGTGTGAAAACACAAAGTGCATGTGCCTTTTATATTAATATTAGATCCTCTAAGAGTGACTATAATCCTGCATCTAAAACAATATTGTAAGGTGTGAATACTCTGTTTATTTGCAATAAAGGCAGATTTTATTGTTGTGTTGTAAACCAAATGTTACCTGTTCTAAGTGCTGCTCAGGCACAGAGGCACAAGTGTTGCTGATCCAAATAATAAGCATCATGTTTGTTCATTAAAGCACCTTTTGCCTTTTATGAGCAAGAAGTGACTAATGGATAGATTTCAGGCAGAACTAGACCAGGTTTGTGTCTGTGTCAGGGTTGGAGAGTGCATTTGCATGTGTTAATTAATATTCTAAAAAGCCGAAATATTCATTTGTTTTCAAGAAAAACCCCACACACGTTATTTGTCTAAATTAGTAACCTGTGCACTGCTGCATCCTGCTAATATTGGGCATAATATGACTCTTTACTAACAGGTGTGTGAGGATGTTTGGCTTGATCTTCATATTTTTCATTAATAGCCCAGAAGAGGGAGTAAACAACATATTTATGGAATTTAGATGTCAAAATGAGAATTGTGGATGTCAGAGCTGGAAGAGAGAAGACTCCTGGTGAGTGAAGCACAAGGAAATGCAGCTTTAG
Organism: Corvus hawaiiensis; assembly: GCF_020740725.1. NCBI lineage: Eukaryota > Metazoa > Chordata > Aves > Passeriformes > Corvidae > Corvus > Corvus hawaiiensis. The sequence goes on from NC_063221.1 coordinate 31,028,617, forward strand.
CAAAGATGAGGCAGAGCCTCAGAGTGGTTCCTTTGGGTGACAGTGGACAGGAAATGAGACACGAAGTTGTGCTTTGCTTTCACATTTAAAAGAAGCAAAGCAATCAGCTGCTGCATCATTAACAGCTTCTGTCACAGAGCAGGGGGGTGTAATTGGTCTAATCTGGTTCCACTGGTGCTCTCCTCTCTGCTTCCCTTTCCACCAGGAAGGCATTAAGTGCTCAGAAGAACAGGGAGAACCATCAGGAGCCTGCAGGGATGGATTTAGGGAAGATTTACCTTGGAGCTCGGTGGCTTTGTTACAGTGCAGCTCGAGAGGGAGGGAAGCTCTGCAGGACACAAATGTGCAATGGATGTGCACTGGGAAGGGGGAGAGGAGCTGAGGGAATATTCCATGTCCAGGAGCCTTTGTGCCTCCCTGTGTGCTGCAGATTCCATCATGGACCACCCATCCACTGCAGGGCGGGAGCTGTAGCTGAGATGGGAACTGAAGGATGAATTTTCCTTCTTCCACAGCTCCACCACCTGAATTCAGGTACCTTCAAAAAATCCCGTGTACACAGACCCACCTAAGCCAGCTGTGTCTGCAGAAAGGAGCTGCTCTTCAAAGGCCTTTGGCTCAGAATTCTTGGAATGGAAATGCTCACATGGAATTACAAGAGCTGTAGCATAGAAATGTTAAAAAGGAAAATGTAGCTCTGCCATTCCAACAGCAGTCTTCGCTGGAAGGGTGAAATGGTTTCACTTCTCCCAGTCTTTTTCCAACTGGCTAAAAATGTAGTGGTTGAAACACCTCTGAACTTGTTAAATACTGAAATTTTTTCCCCCTTTCTAAGGGAAAAAAAAGTATCAGTGCTAAAACAGCATCTGGGTTGTGCTCCTTTAATTTGTAGCAAATCCTTTAGTTCACCACAGTGGGGTTTTCTTTAAAGCCTGCTACGAATAATTGTTAAGAAATGCATGGCTATTTTCAGGGGTTTTCATCGTGTTTTTTGTACAAGGTTTAAGCACAGACAAGCCCACAGAATGCCCTGGTGCACTTGTATACAGGGGTGACACAAGTTAAATTACCAAGTTGCTAGAAATTAATGTTTTTGGGTAACTACAGGGGACTTTAATTGGAAACTATGTTAATCGTGTAGTAATTCTCTTTACCTCGTCTGCATTAGCTGCTGAAAACCAGGCAATTAATTCGTGTCATTCGTGTTGCTGCTGCTGCCTTCAAACACAAACCCAAGGAGCATTAGTTACTCACACACCCAGCAGTGGCCGAGTCTCTTAAAGGACTTCCACAAATCACTGGCTCCTCACCTGCCTGACGGAGCCAGGCACGAGCTGGCAAAACAGGAGCTCTGCAGCTCGGAGCTTTTTACCACCTCACGACCTTTTCTTTCACTCCTTTCTGCCATTTCCTTTCTCCTTACAAGGAACATTTCTTTCTGTGTTTATAATATCTGACATTAGCTTGACACAAGCCCAGGCCTCTCAATGACTACGTGGGACTCTGCCTTCCCTTTCCAGCAGGGATATTTGCTGTGTTTTCCAAACCTTGGCTCTCCCTAGCAGTGACTAAACCCCATCACACCCGAGAACTCTGCTGGAGGTGCTGGTTCTGCCCTGGGAGCTCAGGGAGCCCAGGGGTGTAGGGTGAGGGATCTCTCAGTGTGACCTGGCTCTGCAGCTCCTCTGTGGGGAAAACCCCGCAGACACCACCTCCCCTTCCTCTGCAGCCTCTCCCATCTCCAGCCGAACTCCCGACCTTTAAAAATGCCCTCCAGGCACTCAGGAAAGGCAGCAGCTGATTTCTGACACGTTCCCAACACGGAGGCTTAGGCTGGGCTGGAGACTGGGGGAGAAGCCTCGGGCACTGCTCTGACTCCATGGGGCACAAGTCCCTCAGGGATGGCTCTTGGGAAGGGTGAGACCCGAAGGCTGAGCTTGCCCCGTATTTACTCCTGAAATGGGAATTCCTAGAATGGTCCTTTAGGAGAGGGAATTATTTACTAATGTTGGTAGAGACAGCTGAGGGAAACAGAGCCTGGAGAATTGGGGCGCAGCTTCCAGAAGGCCTGGAAATGGAAATGTACTCAAACCATTACTGAGTTTGTTTCATAGAATCCCAGAATCCCAGACTGGTCTGGGTTGGAAGGACCTTAAAGCCCATCCAGTGCCACCCCCTGCCATGGGCAGGGACACCTTCCACTGTCCCAGGTGGCTCCAAGCCCCATCCAGGGGCTTTGTGATGCCTCTCTTTAAAGACTTCTTTTCCTTCTCACCATTCCCTTGTGCTTCAGCAGAGCTGGAAAACTGAGGCCACCCTGATTTGTTACTGCATATTGTGCTTTTTTTTTTGCTTTTTTTGCTTTTTCACTCTAAACCCTGAAGCTTTGTTCAATGTGAAGCAATTGAGCAGTTCAGAGACAGGGAGGGGATTTCCAGTTCCCTGCTAATTCCAGTAGGAAAATGGACTTTCTCCAGAGACCTGATTTATTTCCAGCCTTATTGACAATCTCTTAAAGGGAATGATGGAGTGAAAAGCAGCCATCAGTGAGTTATGAAAGGTCAATAATGCCACAGATGAACACAAACAGCAGGTTTGAAATCCAGCCCTCCCGACGTTCTGTTTCCACAACCATTTCATCCAAGGTCATTGGGCTTTTCCAGGGAGCCCACAGCAGCAGAAGCCTCCAAGAGGAGACCAGGTTACTTCATGGCCCTTTCCCACCTTGGGGTGATAATTCTGGGGTGCAATCCCCCAGCCCCGCATGGGAGGCTGTGCAGCACAGCCAGGTACAGCATCCAGCAGCATTTCAGCTCCTTACACGATCCCTGAGCCCGGAGCCTCTGGCAGAATATTCTGCAGCACAGAGGTGGGACAGCCTCCCACCAGCTTGGGTAGCCATGCCAACATCATATAAAGGGATCTGAAAATGCTGGTAACTTATTTGTATTGACAAAAAGGTGCAAAGAGGTGTTGGAGGGGGTCAGGATCCAGCCCTGGGCACTCATGGTTTGACCCTGCAGTTTGGTGCCTTCACAAGACGCTCTGCTGCCTAATTGGATGAACTGAGCTCCATAAACAGTTCCCTTCCCTGTTTGTAAGCAGTCCACGGGCAGCTGTAATTGTTTGAATCCACTGTGTGAATAGTAAAAAGAGCTTTACTTAATGACTGCAGCAGCCCTGCTCGAGTGAGAGCTCTCTGGTATTTATTCACACCAGAATTCACGAGGCTTTTGTTTGCCATGAACACTCTTGCAAATAAAAACTTGCTCACTCTAATGTTTATGAATAAATGTGCTCGTAAATGCCATCAAAGCAAATCAGCAGGGTTTTATTTATGCAAGAAGATGCACAAATAAATGTTTGCTGTTTTCACCCAGCTCTGGTGGGTGTTTAGGCGGGTGTTAAAGCCGAGGCTTTGTGAGCTCTGCTCGGCACCCACACGTTATTCCTACTCTCCATCTCCTCCTTTCCTACACTCTGATCCTGCCTGTGAATCCCTGTGCCCCAAGGGAACGTTGTTAAAGTCAATGTTTTAGGGATTATCCATGTCCAGCAGCTTGCTGGGTCAGTGGATAAGGTCATGGAAGGGACTGGGATCATTTTTGGATGCCCAGGACTGGGAGGATGGGAGGGAAAAAGGTTTGTGATGACAGCCTTGTGATGCTTGCATGGCACACAGCAGATACCCAAACCTGCTTTTTTTGGCATGTGCTGGCTCCTGGAGCAAGGTGGGGGTTCTGTCTTACCCAGAAGTGTGGGAGGTTATTGCCATCCTGTCTCAATCAGTGCCCTAATTAAATATAGGAGAGGATTTTCTTTCTAAAATGTAAATGTCAAGCCTTGTTAAGGAAAATTAAAATGCACTGAAATGAATGTGGTAGGAGCTGTGGAGGTGCTTAAGTAGAGTATCTGTATTTATTAGAAAGGGAACTAAAAAGGAAGTATTTTTGGAGCTCAATCTTCAAACTGGGCCATAAGGATTTTATGCAAATTTCCCTTCCAAATCTGCAGTTAGGGACTGGTTCCAGGGATGAATTCTATGTCCCAGCCTCTAAAAACTGTAAAGGAATATAATCTGAGACTCACCTCTTTCCAGGATTTATCTGTACATATCCCTCCTCTTACCAAGACCACTTGGGATTCTGTGCTGGCCACACTTGCTGTGAGTTGGACTTGAAGATTCAGGTCATTCCTTCCATTCCCTGTTCCCTTGAGTCCAGCAGAGCACAACAGGACAGAATTTAAACCCCTCCATTCAGCAGTGGGATTATCCCCATTTAAAAATAACCCTCTTTAAAGGCATTTTTCTACTTCAGCCCACAGTGAGCCTGGAGCAGGAGTGTCAATCAGAACCTACAACACTCAAACCCAAAGTCCTGACCATGGATTAGGATGGGGAGTTCCAACAGAAAACTGAATTGTTCCAAAGGCTCAGAGAGCAGAACTTCAGCTGGTCACAGAGAGGCTGCAGCTCTGAACTGGGATCTCAACCTGACCAAGGTCAAAACTTAAGGTGTGTTCACATCTGGAGCAGGTGAGCTGTGCCTCTGTCTGGCAGTGAGGAAACACAAAATGCAGCATTTGTTCAATACAACAAGCTCATGCCTTTGCAAATATATGAAGCTTTTTGGCCTTCACAGTCCAACCATTGGTTTGTTGTTTTCATGCTAATACAAATTCTTGTATTAATAAGAGCATGGCCTTGGGTTCCTCCACCCGTATGGGAAAAAGTTACTTGTCTGATGGTAAACAAAGAACAGAAGAATTGATTCACTGTCCTCACTTTTAAAAAGATGGTATGAAGCCATAGTGAAGCAATTTTAATTGTGGCTGTGTAACACTTGCCATCAGTAAGATCACTTGTGTTCTGTTTTTAGGGATTGGGGTGCTCTGGAGCACATGGGGCATTAGAAATGCAAAACATGACCGCATGTTCTCAGGGTTCTGTCAGGGCCACATGAAAGAGCACTTGTGCTGGGATGCTCAGCTCTGAGGGTATTCTCTGTTCAGTGTGTATTTACAGAGATGTATGAATATTTGATTAATGAGTCATGGTCTCTGGAGAAATTTAATAACTGTACTGCTGTACAAAGCCAGCTCCTTCACTGTTAACACAGCTGCCAATAGTGTCACTGACACTGGAGCCCTTTCTGCATCTAATGTATGCTGTGGAGTAAATTCCTTCCTTACAAGGGAATCCATGGGACACATTATTCAGTTATCTGTTTTGAACTGTTGCAGGCTCAATTTACAGACTCTGATTTGTAAAGATTTTTCCAATGGAAACAAGCAGTGACACGTGAGCCAGGAAGCAGCAGCTTCACCAGGCTGTGGTGGTCCCAGAGTTCCTCGGAGGGTCAGTCCAAAAGGAGAGTTGCTTTAAAAATCCGTTTATAAAATGCAAAAGGAACAATGGATGAAAATATCCATGGAGAGCAGAGTGCTCCAGCAAATTCCTACTGCCTCAAAAGCTGTGTTCAGCAGGGCTTCTCCAGCAAGCAGAGGCTGTTCAGGGATGCACGACTCATCTTATGGGGCAGAGGTTCTCTCCCCCGTGACACCAGACCAGAAGTGTTCTTCATTGTTGCTGAGCAGGTTCCCAAGGATTATTCACTGCTAATTTTATAATTTCCCCATTTTTATTCCTCATACCTGTAAAGAGATCCATTTTCACTTAGGAAGTTAGGTGTATATTTTAGTGGTGTTACTCCAGCTCAACTGCTTTAAATAATAGGGGCGAAAATGTCAAAAAAAGATAAATTTAGTGCAGAGGCTTTCACTAGGAGCTTTAACTGCAGGTTAGAATTATACATGCTATGCAGAATTTCCTGCAACACTTCTCCTTTGGGCCACAATGCATTACAGCAGACGTATAATGAAGCTGCTATAAAATCCGCGGTAATTAAGGGGGATTTGACAGTAATTGCAACAGTGAATCAACTTAATTATTACCTGCTTCAAAGAGAGCTAACCTGATGTTATAATCTAACCTTTCCTACTTCTAAAATGAGAGATTAACCAAGTATATGTAGCATTTAAGAATTAAATCTGTTGAGATAGAATTACATTAATATACTTTTCCTATGCATTTTCTGTACATGTGGGTACAAAGCAGCCAACGGAGCAGCACCAGCAGCTGACAAGCTGCAGACAGGCTGAGTGTGTGCATTCATAAAATAAACAGAGGTGAGCCAGCTCCTCTGCTGTCTGCTGAAAGCACAGGGACTGCAGCCAGAGCAGTGCTGGAAAATGCTACAGCACACACCAGCCCAGCTCCCTGAACAGCCTCATGCAGGAGTGCATTGTCTTTCCATACTTAAGTTTAAGCAAATTATTCTGAAATAACCCAATATAGCATTGGTCTCATCAATTCTGGCCTGATCAATGCAGCCCTTTCATCTCCTGAGCCCATAAATCCAAGCACTGCTTTTGCTTTGCTTTCAGAGCTTTTGGGATGTGTTACCTGAGAGCAGGGGGTGGTTTGGACTGATCCAAACCCTTCTCCAGACTCTTCCCCAGTGTTGTGCCTGGCTGGTGCCTGCAGCTCCATGTCTGCAGTGGATGCATTTCTGCAGCAGTTCTGGAAGGTGAGAGGTGCAATAATAAAGCTTAAAAAGACCACAGAAAAGTGAGCATTAGCATCATCAGCATCACCAAAACTTGCCACAACAACTTTCACAAGAAGTTCATCTGCAAAACTGACAAAATTCAGTTCAGCTCTGCTCTGAGGAGGGGTTTGATCATCCGAGTGAGGCACTGACTCCTGCAAGCCCTTCAAATAAATCTGTCAATGTTTACATCTTGTTATGTTGTGAAACAATAAATTAGAAAGACTTCTTTGTTTTTTACGTGTTCTGGCCCATAACATGCTGCAACTAATACCTAATTTTTATTGCCCTAAGCCCCAGTTTTCAGGCAGTTATCAAGCTGACAATGGTGAATGGACACACAAGTTAAAGATGTCATTGCCACGGATGTGTGATTTGAAACTGCCCTAAGCCCAAGCCATCTCATCTTTTGGACATACTTTTAGAAGGTTACAGCAGCTTAATCTGCCTTAAATAAAACCTGGAAGTCCACCAGGCTTTGAATAGTGTTGTACATTAAAAATGGTACAAAAACCAATTGAGCTTGGTGGTAATTTTAAAAATCTCATTCTACTGCTGATCATGTGACTGTAAATCAAGAACAAATATCTAACTTGCAGGGGAAATCAGGCTGTGGTTTCTCTTTCTGTGCAGGCAATGTAATCTCTCCATCAGGAATCACACCTGTAAACTGTGGAAGATTCAAGGTGCCTGGGAATTCACCCCACTTTGTGCCCAAAGCGCACCACACCTTTATTTCCTAACAAGGCTTTTACTTATGATGCCTCTTCCTGAAGCCAGAGATCCTTTACCTCTCTTAGTAAAGACATTTCAGACTCCCAGAACCCAGGAAAAATTCCCCTGGGAATTAACACAGCGATTCTCCAGCCACTTGCTAAGTGACTCTGGGAAAACCATGATCCCGTCTGCAATCCCACACTGGGAGAAGACTGAGATTCCTGCGAGCTCTCCACAAACAGCTCCTCTCTGGAGCTCTGTAACTCTCCCAACACTCATTCCCATCTGTGGGAATGGCCCGGGATGGGCCCTTTTGTGCTCTGCTACATTTGGAATGTGCCTGAAACGGGACAGGCTGCAGTGAGGTGCTCACCCCGGTTCCTGGGAGCTGCTGGAGCACAGATTATGGGATTTCAGGTCCCCGCTCCTGGTGGCAGCACTGACTCTCTGCTCCTTGGAAGGGGAGGAAATGGCAGACTTTAAATAACAAATTTTCACTGATGCCTTTTGCTATTTTTACAACGCATTTTAGAATAAATGAGAGATTAACACAGAAAAAAGTACTTAAGGTGCATGCTCAGTAACTACTTTTTCATAACGTTTTAATGGATTCAGGGTTGAGCTCCACTAAAATCTGGATTTATTAGAAACACTCCATGCATTTCAATAGAGTTTTTCTCATGAATCTAGATATTTTACATTATTTCAATAGAGCTGACCCTCTGTTTCATTAGAAATGCTCCAATATAACCCATGGAGCATTTCTAATGATTCTGGTTTTACAGCAAATCCAAGGGTCAGCTGTACTGAAAACAATAGTGCTAACCTCTTGGTTTATTAGAAAAATGCTTTCTGTCTCAATGGAGCATTTCTAATAAATCAGATAAATAGGGATCTCCCACAAAAATGCTCTACTGGTGAAACAGATAAATGGGTTTGTTGTTATTGAGATTTTTTAAAAAAAACAAAGGTTGTTTAATAGACTTTTTTGTTGCTCGCTGTAGTGTGATCCTCTCCTATCCACAGTTTGAGTCTTCACCATGAAAAACTTCGTAAATATTCCTCACAATTCCCTCAGAAACAAGCACTGCCTCAAATTGTCAAGCATCTTTCATCTCACCCATGAAGACTTTACAGCAAGGCTGACTTCCAGGATGGATCTGTAGGTGCCAGGTTGGGATTTGGGGGTTTGGTGCTGTGCCACAGGGTGTGATGGGTCCTTTCGCACTCTGCTACAGAGAGAGGGTGAATGTTAAACAGCTCAGCACTGAGGACTACCACTGACCCACGAGACATTTAACTGCAGCAGGTGACAGATTTTTTTTAGGCCTTTAAGCTCCCTATCTTTCCAAAGTTGTTCTAATTCCATGTGCCATGTCAGGCAGAAGCTACAATTTGTGGGATGCAGCTGCAGAGACCCCTCCTCATCCCTGGGATCATCCCCTGCTGCGTGTGCCTGGGCACAGGTGAGGGGCTGTAGGTACCAGTGCACGTGGGTTGGTGGCACTGCAGTGGCAGCCTGGATGTGAAGCCTTCTCCAGCAGGGTTCCTTCTTGGCAAGAGGAGATCCTGCATCGTGGAGCCATCAGGAGCAGGAATCCTAGGCATGTTCTGATGAACTCATGCTGATCCAGTCCAGGAAGAGTAAATGCCAATGCTGTGAAATGCAAAAAAAGCCTTGGTAAGCTGAGACAAAGCTTTCTGTTCAAGAGGAAAGGCCAATGAGATAATTTCAGTGACTCAAGATTTGGTTAGAACGTTCTGTATTTATGGAGTGTATTCCGTGCTCTCCAGATATTCCCCTGTGGTTCAAATGTCACCCAGTTCCTGCAAGTGCATTCCCTGCTCTCTCTGTGAGAATTACAAACCCTCAGCTGCAGGCCAGTGAGTCTCAGTTGGAGCAGGATTCCCGTCCTCTTCCCCACACTCGCAACAACTTCAGGAAATCTGCTGACCAGTTTCTGTGCAAACCTGGAAATAAAACATGTTGCAGTGGTGACAAATCCACAAACCCAGAGACTCCACTTTAAAAATGATTGGTGTGTCTGAGTGGTCTCTTTGTTTTTTTCTTATCAAGTTGGATGATTTTGCCCAGCAGTGAAAACAGAGAAATCCACAAAGGAGTCGAACAAAAGGGCTTTTACCTGTGGTGTTGTCTGCCCCTGTGCCTGGAATACAGGCCTGTGGGGGTGTGGGGAGATGCTGAACCTGTCTGCTCGAGGCGCTGAGAGTCCTTGCTGAGGACCAGGAGTGTGTGAGCACCACTGATCTCCCTGGTCAGGGTTTCTCCCCGCGCAAGTTCATCCTGCAGGACCCGCGTCCTCTAAATGCTAAACAAGTCCTTTAGCCAAAAGCTGCAGGTCAGGGCAGGAGCTGCTTGGTCAGGGGGATTTTAGCAGCCCCAGCAATGGGATTTGAAGGCTTTTCCTGCCCCAGAGGCCCCGGCAGCAGCAGCACCAGGCAAACCCCCCTCGCTCTCAGATGAGCCTCAGCAGTTCATCATGTCAAGCCTCGCTGCTGAGTGCTGTGTCTGGGGCCTCTGGCTGTCAGAGGCAGGATTTCATCTCGGCCTCCCTAAGGCCATATAGAAAGCCTAAAATGTTCATTTATGTTTCTTATTGTCTGGCCAAATCTGTGTGTGCTTAAAAAATATGGGGAATTTTAAAGGCTGATCCCTGATTATGGTGGGTTGGAAATTTACTCAGTATTTTAAAAGAAGTTAAATACATTTATTATTACAAGCAGCAATGCTTTTGTCAACTCTTAGTTCTCCTACATAAAGTGTTTGTATATGAAATGTTTCCTTCTGTGGTGTTACTTCCCGAGATCAATCTCTCCCATTATATTTTTGCAAAGCAGCTCCATTAAGGATAAATATCACTGCAGTGGTCTTGTTCAGAGATATCTGTAAACGCTTTATATGTAGTGCATGAGTATTTATGGATGTGGGAATTTGTACCTTGGCTGATCAGAATTTCCATGTTTGTGCACAGAGCAGTATTCCTGGAATAATCAGTGTGGGCACATGTGTTTATACCGTGTGTAGATTTATGTGCTTTATACATTCAATGTACCTGCATAGCCATAACTTGATGTGCTGTTCAGAATTTATTTCAGCTTTCCACATGAGCTCTTTGCAACAATGCTAATTGTTTCAGAACCAAAATCATTGATGATAACTCTTTTAGGAATTGTCATGTTGTCTATAAATATTTAGCGACTGAATTGTGTTTGCCAATGTATCCCTGGATTACAGATGAAAAGGGAGCATCTGCCGAAATTAAAAGTGGCCACATTTTCGCTGTAGCTTAATTAAATGCCAAAATTTATCTACATTAACAACAAAGTGGTGAAATTTATTGATCAATTCACATGATATAAGTTGACAAATGGCTCGAGCAATTTCCATAATTTTCTACACGTGTTAAAATTTGTAATGAAAAAGGAATCCTCCATTAGCAGTGGCTGGGAAATGAAAGGGGGCTGGTGATGGAGCGGTGCCCCGGGGCAGTGAGTGTGCGCTCCGTGCCCTGTCCAGCCGAGCTGTGTACAGATGGGCCTTTGACAGTCCTACAGCTGTTCTCCTAATTGTCCATTAAGTGTTCTATTGATTCTCTGATTCAAAGTACATGTCTTTCAACCCGAGCTTTCGTGTGAAGTGGCAGACACATTCCTGCCGGAATGACAGAGCTGCTTGAAACCTAAAAATGTGGGCTGCCACTTTCAATCGAGGAGCCCGCTTTCAAAGGAGAAGCCTTGGTTAAAGGAGCTTTGTGAGAGCGCCTCGGATTTTGGTTTCTAAACTTTTAGCATCAATCAATTAAAGCAGCGGCAGCACGAAAAGTTGTAATTCCTCGTTAAGCTCCCGGCTGATAAAGAGCTGCCTGAGAATGCCGGGTCGCCACAATAAGGATTAGATCTTGTTTAGCTGGATGCAGATTCTGCTCTCAGACCCCTCTGACACGTGTAATGATATTCTCATTTGACTTGCAAGTTCACTTTTAGCATTTTTTTAAAGGAAGATCATCTGCAATTCCAGATCGTGCCAGTCAGGAGCCTGTTTAAAATCATCTTCCTGTAATCTGAAGAGTGAAAGATAAGATGCATATCTGTTGCAAGGACCATAAATCTTCAAAGAAACAAATAGCCATAGATAAAACTGTAAAAGTTATTTAGTTCTCTTCCGAAAGAGGTTTATTAATCTAAAATTTCCGGTCCATTGTGTCACGATTTGGTTATGGCACTGTATCTCATTTTGTGCAATTGTATAAGCCTTGTGTATCAAGCGAAGAGCTGAGAGCCTCGCAGCTGAAACTTGATCAGTTGTATTCAGATGTATCACCAGAGCCAGGGGAAAAAACTGAAATATAAAAAATAGCCACCTGAACAGAGATCTGGACTGTAAGAATTTTTGTTCTCCAGATTTCCTCTTATTTTACTGAGATGTTTATGAAGCGGGTTTATCACTAAGTTGCAACTGAATTTTAAATTCTTGTTTGTCTTTTTAAAAGCATAATTCCTGGTAGGCAGAATACAAACAAAGTGTTTATAGACTCAATATTTGGGGACCATCATCGGTGGTGGTGCACAAAATGAGCTTTCCCCATATGCCACCAGCACTATTTGCCTTCATATTTTTCTTTTTTAAAATCCTCATCATCTAAAAGAGATGTGAAACTGGTTTTGATAGAGCTTAAAATAAGGAAAATTATTTCTCCTCGAGAAGGTTTTTGTCCTCTATAGGTAATGAAAAACCACTCTGCTGTGAGTGTTTAACACCTGCTTATTGTATGATCGCCCCTCCTTGCCCACATTGGTGTTTGCACCCCAGTTCCCCCTGGTTTGTGTCTGAAAACCTTCACCTCCAGTCCCTCTAGGTGGTGATTCCCAGTCCAATTCACCAGCGTGGGGCTAAGAGAGGACTTGGACCCATCAATCAAATTAGTTACAGCCTTTTAATTCAAACAAGAAGCTTGCTGATTTGAACAGAATTAGATTTTTTTTTTTAACCTGAACCTATTTGTCTTTGGGACATCAAATTTACAAGCAAAGGCAATGTTTAAGCTAAGAAGTGAAAACTCAGATGGGGATTCCAAGAACACGAACAAAATTTCTGCTCATACATCAAAGGGAAACAAAGGAAAGAGAGGGGGAAAAGAAAGGAAATGAAAGGGAAAAAAAAGAAATTATATGTAAGAGGAAGCATTTGACATTTTATAGTCAGAGTTTCTTTCTCTATTCCATAAAAAAGAATATGTGTCAAATTAAAGAAATAGTGGAGGAAGCTGTAGAAAATGTTACCAGGCACTTCTCATTTTAGGAGTGTAGGTTTGGGGTTTGAGGATGGGACAAACCTACCAAGGGGACAGTAACCATCCTTTCGTTTTCACCATCCAGAGAGGAAACTGAAGAGTCTCTCTGATATAATAAACCAGATATTGATACCTGCAAAACATTCTGTAAATCTCCTTCATCCCAGCGCTTTCAATTACACCGCCAGCCAGTTTTTTAAAAAGATTTTTAGAAGCTTTCAACTGTGGACTTTTGTCTTGTTGAATGAACTTCAGCTACACTAAATTTTAAGTAAATTTGTGATGACTGAGCAATATACATTGGCTGAGCTAGAATCCAATAACCCACAGGACAAATTAATTTTCAACAAAAAGGGCAGAAACCTCAAGTGCCATGAGTATATGGAATCTCAGTCTATCTCTCTGGAGCCATTTTTGCAAATCACTACAGCTATTCATAATCTAAATCAGTCTCCTTTAGCAGCAGAAAGATCTTTTTTCATGACAAAACAGAAGATGACATTCATTAGTGCCTAACTTGCATAAGCTACCTCAAATTTATTGGTGCTCTTATACTTATCTGGGTAAGAATTCCTTTGTCTACAGCTATAGGAAAATTCCGGATCTACTACTTAAAAATATAAATTGTCACTTTTATCAGAACTTTTGGCAGTTTACTTTATTTTAGAAGTAAAACTGGTGGTTAAGGTTTTAAGACTTCCAATGGGCGTTGTTTCAATCATGGTTAATATGCACCCAGGACAGCAATGCTCAGGGAAGTGAGCACTTGTACAAAAATCTGGAGAGCTGGGGCTGCCTGAAGCATCAGGTGCTAACTTTTCCCTGGGTTTAAGCACAACCTATGGCATTGCAAAAGAATCCTGTGACCTCCACGTGGATTCGGGGTGGAAAAGCCAAACCCTCGGCTGGTGGAGTTGAGGATCCCTACGGAATTTTCTGGGCAGTGTCTCCCTCTTCTCCTGTGATGGATTGTTTATCACATGGAAGGTCACAGAACTCCAGACTGCTCTGGGTTGGGAGGGACCTCAAAGCTCATCTCATCCCAGCCCTTGCCATGGGCAGGGACCTTCCACTATCCCAGGTTGCTCCAAGCCCTGCCCAACCTGGCCGTGAAGTTCTACCAGGCCGAAGCAATCCAGCTGCAAATATCCCATATCCTCCATGAGCTGCAGAGCCTGATTATGGTAAAAATGCACATTCAAGTCAGTATATAGGAAATAAAATATAAATGGATTTGCCTTAATGTGATGCAAGTGAATACTGGTCTTCATCCACCTGTTTTATAAACTCCATTTCCTGTCTCGGGTACAGACTGTTAATTCTTAAATGCCTTTAGCTTGATGTCTCCTACTTGGGATCCAACTGCAGGAAGCATTGTGACCTAAAGATTGACATACATGTCATTTGTGCAACTGTGCTTTATTTCTTCGTGCAGAAAAATAAGTGGAACAAGCATCTGTGGCAGCTTTTGTTACAGCCTGGATAAAGCTAAATGATCACAGAGTCGCTCTTGCCTCAAAACACATGAGCATGATTTCAATTATAATTTCTTTTATAGGGTGAGAGTGGACAGGGCTGTTGGAATGACAAATGAGAGAGATAAAATAATGAGGATGGTGCTGGCTCTGCCTGCTCTCTCTTTCTGGGTGGGATGCCTTCTTGTGGGGGGTCCCACACTGTCAACAGAAGGTGGTGAATCTGCAGCAGGAATTTAGGCTGGAGGAGATGAAGAGGAGATGAACCTACAGCAGGTTATTAAGGGAAGGTGAAGAGATGAATTTAGAGCAGGTATTTAGGCTCAGGGAGGTGAAGAGTTGATCTCAGTCACAACTGCTGTTATAAAGCTCTAACAAGTACATGTCAAGCTGCTGAGTTTTTCAAAATGTTTTCTGGATTCTGTTTCTCCTTCTCAATTTCCACTGCTGAGAACAACCCTGCAAAGTAACCACTGAGCTGCTCCCAGCCTGAGGCAAGAGAGGAAACAGCTCCCACAGTGCTGCAGAAGTTGCTCTGGTTCTTATTTCTACCAAGGAGTTTCGGTCCTAGCAAAGGGAAGAGGTAAATGAGGCTGATGCTCTGCTACAGAAAACACATCAGAATTATCATTATCTGCGTGTGTTCAGATGCTTAGGAAATCAGGCTGAAAGAATAAAATAAAATTACCTATCACAGCCTCCTCCCAGGAATACAGCATCTCCTGCATTCATTCCTCAAGCACAGCTCCTGTCTGAGCTGCAGTGAGAGCGATCAGATCCAGGGCTGGGAAATGCAACAGAGACTTTGTGCTATAGTGGGAAAATACTTATGAATGCCTTTGCACATTTTTTTCCCCCAAATCTGAGTAAAAGTTCAGGTGAGCTCTTATTTTGGGGCATCTTTCTTTGGAGGAAATGTAGCTGTGTAATTCTTGTTTTATGGCCTGCATGCTATTCCCGCCTGTGCCTGGGTGGATGACCTTGGCCAGTCATTTCCTTGCCATAAAGTGGCAATTGGGCTGTTTACTCCCTTCCCGCAGGTGCTTGGGAGCTTAATTAATATCTGCTTTGAGATGCTCAAAAGGTGCTGAAGTTTTGCTGTATACCAAAAACAATCTGTGTAGCTCTAAACATAGAGGAGGGAAGGGACTCTTAAGGATCTGTGGGTTTGGAAGGTGCTGTAGGAAGCAGGGAATGAGTGCCTGAGGTACTGCCTCATGTCCTGAGGGCACAGTGTCCCTTCCCTAGGATTCATCTCTGCAGAGTTTTCCCATCCAAGCTCCAAACTCCACCAAATGCTTCTCCTCCAGCCTGGTTTCTTCAGGAAACAGGGGAGCAACCCTTGGAACGTCGCTTTATGGGAAGGAACACGACTTGCCTCGGGAGAGCTGGACATGGAACAGAAATGCTGCTGCTCCTGTACACCTGGAATGAGGAATCTGCAGCTTTTTATCCACCCACTGATTTATGAATCACGGATGGTTGAGCACCACTGATGCCTCAGCACAGCCTGGCCACGCTCGGTGATTCCCTCACCTGAGGAATGGGGAGGACACTCATGGGCAGCCAAGAGAAGCTGCCAAGCAGCCTCTGACATCCAGGAGGGATTGCAGAGCACGGGACTTGTGAGAAGAGCAAAATCAAGTTCTCAGCGTCCAGGCATTGCCCTGGATCTCAAACCAACCTTCAAAGGAAGTTATTGCAGCGGGGTGAGAGCAGATCAAATCAGGCTGTAAATGTTTGCTTATTATTGTCAGGTTTTAAACTGCAACCTCTGCAATTTGTGCTTCCTTTGGAAGCTGATCGAGGGCAGAACAAAATGGCTCAAAGTTACCATAGCTGGGTGTCCTTAAAAGGGGCCAAACTTAATTGCAGCTCTGCCTGGTTCTGAGGAAGCCTCTGCTGTGATTTGGCATTCTCAGGGTGCTCCTGAGGTGGGGAGCAAGAAATAAGGAGGCAATTCCCTCCCACCAGGCTTCTGCATCTGCAGCTCAAGCTGCGATATTGAAATGAAGGTGAGATTTGTTCAAATCTCTGCTGGAGTGAAACAGCCATTTCCAGCTGCTGCCATACCACAGCCCAGAGTGGCAGCAGTTGAGGTGCAGGAGGGATGAGATGATCCAAACAAAAATTCAGCAAGGCCTGGGGAACGGTGAGGTTCTCGGAACGTGAAATCAGTGATTCAAACTGACCTCTTCAAAGTTTATGAAAGTCATATGCTTTAAAAAAAAGGGGGGGGGGAAATCTCTAAGACTGGAGAGGACACTCTGCAAAGTGTGGTGGCCACTGGGAATGCCAGGCACAGGCCCAATGGGTGGTTTGGGATCATTGTCCCTTTCCTGAGGGGAACGGGAAGGAGCTGCCACTACAAATCCTGTGAGCACTCAGCAGTGTAGCCTCTAGCAGCCAAGATGTCCAGCGAGATTCCAGACAGGAAAACTCAAGGCTGTACAGCTGAGAGAGGAGCAAATAGGGAGCATGGAATGGCTGGAGAGCACCTGCTGCAATGGATGCCCAAAACACCTGGATTTTAGCCACCACATGTGCTTGCCACTAAATTGTTACAGCCTTCAGACAACCCACACTGCCCACCCATTCTCTTCTTCCACAAGATTTGGGGAAGTGACTCAAACATTAGTTAAAAATTTAATAAAAGCATTAATAAAAAAATTAAAAATTCATCAAAGCATTAATAAAAGAAAGTTGTATCATCTCCAACATTTATGTGAACCTACAACAGAGCTCAAGTGTTTCCCAAACATGAAATATTCCAAATACTGCAGGAAAAGAAGGATTTAGCTCAGGAGTGTGTTTGGTAAACAGAGTTCTTGGAGTGCTGTTGGGTTCTGTCCTCTCTCTTTGGGCCTTTCCCTACCAAGGGTTTCTCTCTTTCTCTCTGCTCCAGATGTTCAATTTCTCTCCCAGTTTTTCCTAGGACTTTTCAAACCCTTCAGAATCAAGGGCCTGAGCATTAGGAATGAATTCAGAACAAACAAACCAGCACACAACCCGAAATCAAGCCCTGAAAATTCAGTGTCTGGGTTCCTTGGTGCTGCATTTCACCAGAATCACCCACGAGCAACTGTTGTAGGCTTGGCTGAATGTTGCTGTCTTAAAATAAAAATAAAGCCATTATAAGAACAAATTTCCACTGGGTCACTTTCCTAAGTAACATGGAGAGAAAAATACAAAGCCTGGAGTAAACATAAAAAGAATAAAATACCAGAGTATACTAAGATACACACAGAGAGAAAGATTTTGTCAAGAATTATTCTGTGTGTCCCAGTCTCTGCTGCCTTTGCCTACATTTATTTTATTTTTTTTTTTACTCTGCCACATCAGAGCACCCAGGCCTTGCCTTCAGGTGTAAAACAAACCTTTGCAGAGAGGTGAGCTTCCACAAAAGGGTGAATAATTTGAATAATCCCTGTGACTCGTGCCCATGGTGAACGTGCCCATTCCCTCGCACTTCACAAGTGGTGAATGAGAGCTCTGATTAAACATGATACAAAAAGAGCTTGCAAGTAGCACTGTTTACTAACATTTCAATTTCTATGCCTCATTTATTAGACTTAGAATAAAAAGGTTAGAGGGGTGTTTGGGATTGTCTTTAACCTTGATGATATTTCCACTGAAGCAGCATAATGGCTCTTAATTGCTTAAGTGAAGAGAACATGTTGACATGTCCTTCTTTGTGCTTAAAGCTCTGTGCCTAAACCATTATGCTAATTCAAGCATTATATACACCAAAGTATTTATGGGACTGACACAAGTGATGTTGCAGGTAAAGGGCTGTGAAATGGTCTGTAAACAGAGAGAATTGATTCCGGGCCCAGAGCAATGCTGTTAAAGTCACAGCCATTGAGCCGCCAGCCCCACGATTTCTCTGCAGATTGTCACACTGGGTCAGGCAGTGGCAGCGCCGCTGCCATCAGAGATCAGATGGGTGGCTGTAATAATATGGAAACCAACCACAGAAACCCAAATTAACCTGGAAGCAGTACGGACTTGACTGTGGTTTCTTCGGGTTTTTTTTTTTTTTTTTGCCTTTTTGAGCACAGGATCCTCAGCTGTTTGTTAAAATATTTAGGTGCTTTAAAAAAAAAAAGGAAAAAAGGAGCGAAGAATATCAGCAGTGTGACTTGTTCCTGCATTTCTCCTGCCCTGGCAGTGCTGCCCTTTGAAGGGATCACGAAAAATATGGACATTGTGTGAATCTGTGTTCAAAAATAAATAGTCCCATTAGGGGTTTTGTTTGCTTATCCAACATGTGAACTGGGTGGATTATTAGTATTTTCCTCCTTGAGTCTAAGGGCGATATTTTACATTATATTGAAATAATTTGTTATTGTGTTTTTACTAATAACCCACATTTTTGGCACTGAACAGAATTCTAAATGTCTAATTTCCTTTAAACCCTGCATCTAATTTATTGTTTGCATTGCACTAAGTTTAGGCAGCTAAATGAGACTGATCAGCTCTGCCTTTATTTTTATTTTTGGCTCTGGAATACTTGGACTGACACTTTTCTCTTTAGTTTTAAAATTATGCAGAACAATGTTTTACTCTGTATCTTTTTTATACACTCAGAGCAGATATTTCACTGATTTTCATTTTTTTAAATGCCACGAGAATGGTGTCATTCATCCAAGACTTCATATATGAAATGTAAACCTCAGAGGGAAGCCCTACATTCACAGTAGTCTGTAAAGCATTATCATAGTTTGGTGATTATTTAAATGGCAAAATAATTTAAATAACTGCAAAATAACAGATTGCATAACAACTCCTTTTACAACAAGAAAAATAGAAATTTTACCTTGAATTCACTCAAGTGTCCTTTGAAGCTGATCCTTCAATGAAAAAGAAATTTGAGATTCAACAGACCTGAGTATAGGTAAAAATCTAGAAAAATATGGAATAGTGGTGCCTATTTCCTCCTAGCAGAAGAGCTGTGTGTTTTCCAGCAAGGCACACCTTGGTCACGCATCCAGCATTTGCTCTCTTTTCCACCTTGGGATATTCTTGATTTAATGTCATTTTAGGGATTGCTGCATTGCTAAAAAAATTACACTGCAACAACATTACCTGACCACGCTACTCCAAAAGATTCTGGAATTCTGCATCTGAGATGAGCATGCCCCCATTGAGAGTCCCTGCATCCTGACATTTCTTGGATCAAATGTATAATATCCTAACAAAACATTTGATGAGTGTGAAGAGATGTATTTTTTAGTTTAGATGTTGGAACAGCAGAAGGTGCTGGGGCCATTTAACCCCAGGAATTCCCTTCAGTTGTGACGTGAGTAATTCTGCAATATTCAGAAAAGTCAGATAGACGGATGAAGAACTGGCAATAACTGGAGGGAAGGGTTGTTACATTAAGAGGCTGGAATAGGATGCAGGACCCAAAGTGGTATCAAAGATTGCCTTTGTGAATTTGAGCGAGACACTTAATCTAAATCTCACTTTTCAATCTGTAAAATGGGACTGACAGGATTTCCTCTCCTATAGAGATCCCTGGACAGACAGGGATCATCCCAGCTCCTCATCCAGCAGGCCCTCCCTCCTCTTTCCCACCATTGCAGCCCTCATGGCTGTTTGCCACCTCGCACAAATAGAAATGTATCCCCCCCAACAGCCTGCTTGGGAAATGGGTTTCCCAAATATGACAGAGGATATTTTTGTCTGTGTTTATCCTAAATGGCAGCACGTTCATCCCTTTGAAAATGCTGCTGGGCTATTTAAGATTTATACCTTCGCTGAGTGGTCACTATCAGGGTGAAAAATGAGATGTATTATCTTCAAAAGCAAATTTTCTTGCCCGCTATGATCAACAGCCCTTGAACTGTGAGAATTCTACCAGACTAAAATATGTTGCAACATTTCTTTAAGTTACTTCCTTTCTGGTTTTCTCTCACCTTGGGAAATGAAAACAGAGTAGTCTGTCTCACATTCACTTCTCAACATTTTGAATTTCAAGGGATTTCAGCTTTTCTTGCCTGTGTAAGATGTCAAATGGGGAAATAAAGACTCCCATAAAGCAAAACAATGTAAAAGGAAGCAGAGCTTTAAAAAGATCAGTTGTTTGAAGGGATAACGTAATTTTATGATTGATAATAACACCCATTATGGCAACACGTAATGTGACAAATCAGCGAGGGCTTCAGTTTCCATTTTTAATTGTACTGTGGTTGAAGGTTACAGTCCTGTGGTGATACAAAACTCCCAGGTGCTGAGAATGACACTGAGCTGTGGGAGGCTCAGGTCTATCCTCTGTCCCACTGGATTTTATTTCCTAAATTAATCACT